>NC_092278.1:9252868-9459435 GCF_036320965.1 Panulirus ornatus | reverse complement strand
TATATAACATTTCTGAGTATATTGTCATCGTGATTGTGTTGCCATAATATCTATATTATCATTTAACTTGTTGAATTAGTGGCAATATTGTCTTAGAGACTGTATTTTGATGTATTCTGTACTGTCATGGTAGTTGTACTGACTTCGTGACTATAAGGACATGGTGACTATATTGCCATTAAGAATATATTGCTATGGTAAATTTTGACATGATAGCTATATTGTTTGGTTACCATATTGCCATGATGGCTATATTGTTTAGTTACCATATTGCCATGATGGCTATTTGTCATTTTTTTTTTCTTTTATATTTCAAGGAGGTGGCTGTCTTTTAATGTTACCTATATTTGTCAGAGTAGTATATTGTCAAGTTAGCTATATCGTTTTCATGAGTATTTTTTCTGTTGATATATTGCCATGATGGCTAAACTAACATTTTAGAGATATTGGCATGGTGATATATCTTCTTAGCAGCTAAACTCTTGTTGTGGCTATCTTTTGGGTATTTTGTATCTTGAATACTTTGCCATGGCAGCTACATTATCAACGTTACTATATTTTCATGGTAGCTATATTGTCATCGTGACGACATTGGCACGGTGGCTGTATTGTAATTCTCAATACAATGTTCGCTATATTATCTTGGTCGCTGTAACAAGTTGATGGCTATATTGCTATGATTATTTTGTCGTTGGGGATATATTAGTCACTACCTACAATATTGTTGTGATTATATGATTATGATAACAATATATTCATGGCGGTTTCTTTGATATTTTAATTGTAAGTGTATGGATATCATATCATCATGTCACTTATACTGTCATGGTTTTTATACTGTGATATTGTTTATGTCAACCTGCTGATTATATGATCATGATTGGTCTATGATTATGGTAACTATATTGTAATACCGATGATATTTCATTATTATAATTTTGTCATGTTGACTAAAATATCATGACATCTATAATGTTTTGGCAGTTAGAGTTTCATGATTGTTACATTGTTTTATGGTCTATACTGTCAAGGTGTCTATATCATAATGATATATCCTGTCTTGGTCGCTATTTTGTCATAGAGACTATGTTGTCCTGTCGGCTATATGTTTGCTATGATTCAAAAGCGACTATTTGTAACAGTATCTATATTGTCATGTAGTTATACTGCCATAGTCAATATGATTTGTATATTTCTTTTTTGCTTCTTTGACTGTATTGTCACATCAGTTATATGATCACAGCGGCTATATTGTTATAGTGAATAAATTGCCGTCATGACTATATTATCATAATGGCCAGATTATCATGGCAGACATGTTGACATGGAGGCTATATTTTCATGGTATTCATATAGCCATTGTAAGTTTATTATCAAGGTGATTAATGACATGGTGATGATTTTTATTGTGACATTATTATCATGCTGGTTATATTCTCGTTTGCTGTATTTTCAATGTTGCTCCTTTGTGAATATAACTTTGTTGTCAGTGTAGCTAAGTAACATAGGGAACATATTTTCATAGTGGCAGTATTTTCAATATGACCATACCGTCATTTTGGCTATCTTTTCATTTAATTACATTGCTATAATGTATATATCATCACCTAAACTATATTGGCAAGGTGATCTTTTTATAGGCGATATATTGCCATTATTTAACTCTTGCATACTTTGTCATAAGCGAAATATTATCATGATAATTATATTTTTATGGTGACAATATTGTCATAGCGACCATATTATCATTATGACTGTAATGTCACAGAGGCTATATTGCCATGATAACTATATTGTCATGGTGACTTTTTCATCATGATTTTTATAATGTCATAATGACTGTATTTTCGTAGAAGCATTTTTAATGGTGTTGATATTGCCCTTGAGGATATACCATTATAGAAGAGAAATTTTCATTTTGATTGAATTATCAGCTGAGTACATTCCCATGATATGCTATACTGTTATGGTTTCAGTACTGTCATGGTAAATCTTTTATTATTGTATCTACATTGTAATGGATTATAGTGATGGGCGATTTGAATGCAAAGGTGAGTAATGTGGCAGTTGAGGGAATAATTGGTATGCATGGGGTGTTCAGTGTTGTAAATGGAAATGGTGAAGAGCTTGTAGATTTATGTGCTGAAAAAGGACTGATGATTGGGAATACCTGGTTTAAAATTCGAGGTATACATAAGTATACTTATGTAAGTAGGAGAGATGGCCAGAGAGCGTTATTGGATTACGTGTTAATTGACAGGCGTGCGAAAGAGAGACTTTTGGATGTTAATGTGCTGAGAGGTGCAACTGGAGGGATGTCTGATCATTATCTTGTGGAGGCTAAGGTGAAGATTAGTATGGGTTTTCAGAAAAGAGGAGTGAATGTTGGGGTGAAGAAGGTGGTGAGAGTGAGTGAGCTTGGGAAGGAAACCTGTGTGGGGAAGTACCAGGAGAGACTGTGTACAAAATGGAAAAAGGTGAGAACAATGGAAGTAAGGGGAGTGGGGGAGGAATGGGATGTATTTAGGGAATCAGTGATGGATTGCGCAAAAGATGCTTGTGGCATGAGAAGAGTGGGAGGTGGGCTGTTTAGAAAGGGTAGTGAGTGGTGGGATGAAGAAGTAAGAGTATTAGTGAAAGAGAAGAGAGAGGCATTTGGACGATTTTTGCAGGGAAAAAATGCAATTGAGTGGGAGAAGTATAAAAGAAAGAGACAGGAGGTCAAGAGAAAGGTGCAAGAGGTGAAAAAAAGGGCAAATGAGGGTTGGGGTGAGAGACTATCAGTAAATTTTAGGGAGAATAAAAAGATGTTCTGGAAGGAGGTAAATAGGGTGCGTAAGACAAGGGAGCAAATGGGAACGTCAGTGAAGGGCGTAAATGGGGAGGTGATAACAAGTAGCGGTGATGTGAGAAGGAGATGGAATGAGTATTTTGAAGGTTTGTTGAATGTGTCTGATGACAGAGTGGCAGATATAGGGTGTTTTGTTCGAGGTGGTGTGCAAAGTGAGAGGGTTAGGGAAAATGATTTGGTAAACAGAGAAGAGGTAGTAAAAGCTTTGCGGAAGATGAAAGCCGGCAAGGCAGCAGGTTTGGATGGTATTGCAGTGGAATTTATTAAAAAAGGGGGTGACTGTATTGTTGACTGGTTGGTAAGGTTATTTAATGTATGTATGACTCATGGTGAGGTGCCTGAGGATTGGCGGAAATGCGTGCATAGTGCCATTGTACAAAGGCAAAGGGGATAAGAGTGAGTGCTCAAATTACAGAGGTATAAGTTTGTTGAGTATTCCTGGTAAATTATATGGGAGGGTATTGATTGAGAGGGTGAACGCATGTACAGAGCATCAGATTGGGGAAGAGCAGTGCGGTTTCAGAAGTGGTAGAGGATGTGTGGATCAGGTGTTTGCTTTGAAGAATGTATGTGAGAAATACTTAGAAAAGCAAATGGATTTGTATGTAGCATTTATGGATCTGGAGAAGGCATATGATAGAGTTGATAGAGATGCTCTGTGGAAGGTATTAAGAATATATGGTGTGGGAGGCAAGTTGTTAGAAGCAGTGAAAAGTTTTTATCGAGGATGTAAGGCATGTGTACGTGTAGGAAGAGAGGAAAGTGATTGGTTCTCAGTGAATGTAGGTTTGCGGCAGGGGTGTGTGATGTCTCCATGATTGTTTAATTTGTTTATGGATGGGGTTGTTAGGGAGGTAAATGCAAGAGTCCTGGAAAGAGGGGCAAGTATGAAGTCTGTTGGGGATGAGAGAGCTTGGGAAGTGAGTCAGTTGTTGTTCGCTGATGATACAGCGCTGGTGGCTGATTCATGTGAGAAACTGCAGAAGCTGGTGACTGAGTTTGGTAAATTGTGTGGAAGAAGAAAGTTAAGAGTAAATGTGAATAAGAGCAAGGTTATTAGGTACAGTAGGGGTGAGGGTCAAGTCAATTGGGAGGTGAGTTTGAATGGAGAAAAACTGGAGGAAGTGAAGTGTTTTAGATATCTGGGAGTGGATCTGTCAGCGGATGGAACCATGGAAGCGGAAGTGGATCATAGGGTGGGGGAGGGGGCGAAAATTTTGGGAGCCTTGAAAAATGTGTGGAAGTCGAGAACATTATCTCGGAAAGCAAAAATGGGTATATTTGAAGGAATAGTAGTTCCAACAATGTTGTATGGTTGCGAGGCGTGGGCTATGGATAGAGATGTGCGCAGGAGGATGGATGTGCTGGAAATGAGATGTTTGAGGACAATGTGTGGTGTGAGGTGGTTTGATCGAGTAAGTAACGTAAGGGTAAGAGAGATGTGTGGAAATAAAAAGAGCGTGGTTGAGAAAGCAGAAGAGGGTGTTTTGAAATAGTTTGGGCACATGGAGAGAATGAGTGAGGAAAGATTGACCAAGAGGATATATGTGTCGGAGGTGGAGGGAACGAGGAGAAGAGGGAGACCAAATTGGAGGTGGAAAGATGGAGTGAAAAAGATTTTGTGTGATCGGGGCCTGAACATGCAGGAGGGTGAAAGGAGGGCAAGGAATAGAGTGAATTGGAGCGATGTGGTATACAGGGGTTGACGTGCTGTCAGTGGATTGAATCAAGGCATGTGAAGCGTCTGGGGTAAACCATGGAAAGTTGTGTAGGTATGTATATTTGCGTGTGTGGACGTATGTACATGTGTATGGGGGGGGGGTTGGGCCATTTCTTTCGTCTGTTTCCTTGCGCTACCTCGCAAACGCGGGAGACAGCGACAAAGTATAAAAAAAAAAAATGAATATTGTAATGGAAACCAAAATGGTAGGTGGCTATATTTTCATGGTAGGATAATTTTATCATGGCGATTATATTGCATTTCTGAGTATATTGTCATGGTGACTATGTTGCCATAGTATCTATATTGTCATATAATTTGTCAAATTGACGGCAATATTGTCTTAGAGACGGTACTGTCGTGTTATCTGTATTGTCACGGTGGTTGTATTGTCAACTTTACTGTATAGTCATGTTGGCTACATTGTCGTTAAGATCACATTGTTATGGTAACTATATTACCATAGTGGCTGTATTGTTAAATCGCTATATCGCCATGATGGCTATTTGTCATTTTTGTTATATAACAAGGAGGTGACTGTCTTTTCATGCTGGCAATATTGTCAGAATAGCTATATTGTCGAGTAGTGGGTATATGTTTCTTTTCTGGCGGTATATTATCATGATGGTAATAATAATATTTTCGCAATATTGGCATAGCGATATAGTGTTTTAGTAGCTAAACTCTTGTGGATATTTTTCAATTGTATATTCTATCTTGGTAGCTATATAGTCAAGGTTACTATATTTTCATGGTAGCTACATTGTCATGGTGAAGACATTGGCATGGTGGTTGTATTCATACTTTCAACATGATGCCGTCCTGGCTACATTATATTGGTCGCTATATCAAGTTGATGGCTATATTGTTATGGTTAATTTTGTCTTTCGGGATATATTTTGTAATTAGTGACAATACTGTTGTGATTATATTATCATGATGATATTTTCATGAAAACTTATATGGTATTGTAAGTGTAAGTGAATGGATATCATCTCATCATGTCACCGAAATTGTCATGGTTTTTACACTATGATCTTGTTTATGTCAACCTGCTGATTATATAATCATGATTGGTGTATGATTATGGTAACGATATTTTAATGTCATTTTATTTCATTGTGATAATTTTGTCATGTTGACTACAATTCTATGACAGCTATAATGTTATCAGCATATCATGATGATAAATCCTGTCTGAGTCACTGTTTTTTCACAGAGACTATATTGTCCTGGAGTCTATATTTTTCCTATGATCCGAAAACGACCATCTATTAACAGTATCTATATTGTCAGGTGGTTATATTGCCATTGTGAATATGAGTTGAATGTTTCTATATTTTTGCTTTGATTATATTGTCATATCAGTTATATGATCATGGTAGCTTTATTGTCATAGTGAATAGATTGTCGTCGTGACTATATTTTTATAATGGCTAAATTGTCATAGCAAATATCTTGACCTGAGGGATATATTTTCATGATATTTATAAAATCATTGTAAGATTACTGTCAGGGTGACTCTATTGTCCTAGTGATTGAGTTATATCGTGATATTGTTATCAAAATGGCTGTATTGTCATGGTGGCTATATTGTATTTTGCTGTATTTTAATTTTACGCTTTTGTGAAGATAGCTTTACTGTCGGTGTACATATAGTGTCATTGAGAATATATTTTCATAGTGGAATTATTGTCATTATGAACATTCTGTCATTTTGGCGATCTCTTTATTATCAAATATATCATAAACATCATCACCTCGGCTATACTATCGACGTGATCTTTTTTATGGTTGCTATATTTTCATTTTTTTAATCATGCATTTTTTTGTCGTAAGTGATACATTATCATGATAACTATAACATTCCGGTAACTATATGTTGGCATTTTGACTATACTGTTATTATGATAATGATATCATGTTGGATATCTTGCCAAAGTAACTTCATTGTCATGGTGTCTATTTCATCATGATGGTTATAATGTCATGATGACTACATTTTCACGGTCGCTTTCATATTGGTGTTGGGTTTGCCCTTGAGGATATATCATTATAAAACGAGATTCTCATTTTGATTAAATTATTAGGGGACTACATTGTCGTGATATGCTATATTGTTATGGTTTCAGGAATGTCATTGTATATGTATTATTATGTTGGCTACATTCCAATGGAAGCCATAGTGGCAGAGTGGCTATATTTTCATAATATAATCATTTTGTTATGTAGATTATGTTCCACTTGTGTGTATATTGTCATGGTAATTGTTACCATAATATCTATACTGTCATTTGATTTGTTGAATTGGTGGCTATATTGTCATAATGTAATGTAGATACCGTGACAAAATAGTCGCTTTCGGATCATAGTAAACATATAGCCTCTAAAGTATATACTGTCCAGGAGATAATAGCGTCCAAAATAGAATTGTATCAATACTTTACAGCCGCCTTGACAGTATAGCACATAAAATAATTTCACAACCATGAAAATGTACCTGCCATACCAATGTAACTAATATCAAAATGAAGTCAACATACCAAAATGATCAAAAAAGATATTGCCATTGCTATATAGTGATAATAACCATACATTAATGATGATAATGTAATCAGCATTTTCAAATAAGCACCATCACCCTTTAAAAGCATGACAGACTAAGTTACACGATGATATGATATCCAGAGAGATAAACTGAAGATGCGAAATAAGCCGTCATAGAAATATTATCGTGATCATATAATCACAATTAAATTGTAGGTAAAGACAAAATACATCCCCAACGATGAAATTGGCCGTAGCAATATAGCCATCAATTTGATATAGCGACCAAGATAATGTAGCCAGGATGGCGTTTTATTGAACATAACAATACAACTGCCATGCCAATATCGTCATCTTTACAATATAGCTTGCATGAAATATAATAACCTTGAAAATGTAGGTACCATGATAATGTATTCCCATGAAAAAATGTGCAAAACAACAGTTGGGCTGCGAACAATATATGACCATGCTAATCTTGCCAAAATTCTAGTATAGCCATCATGGCAATATATCAAAAGAAAAAAGAATACCCACCAAAATAAGATAGCTAACTTAACACTATAGCTACTCTGACAAAAAGCCATGATGGCAATATAGTTACCATAAGAATGTAATTTTGACGATAGTATATCAATCATGACCATAGAGTCACAATGACAACCATGATGACCATACAGGAAACATGACAATACAGTCTCTATGACAATATTGCCATCAATTTGATAAATCAAATGACAATATAGAAATTATGGCAACACAGTCACCATGACAATATATTCAAAAATACAATAAGATACTAATAACAAAATGATCAAACAATGAAAACATAGCCACCCTGCCACTATGGCTTCCATTGTAATGTAACCAACATAATATACATTCACCATGACAGTACTGAAACTATAACAATATAGCATATCATGACAATGTATTTACCTCATAATTTAAACAAAATGAAATATCCGTTTTCATAATGATATATCTACAAGGGTAAATCAACACCATAAATAAGCTACAATGAAAATGTAGTCACATGTAGTTATCTTAGCAATATAGCCACTAAGAGATTGTAGTCATAATGACAATATAGTCACCATGACAATGTACTGTCACTTTAATGATATAGTTATCAAGATATTGTATCACACATGAAAAAATATACATGATTAAGAAAAATGACAATATAGCAACTATAAAGAGATCACCTTGCCAATATAGACAAGGTGACGATATGTAAATCTTCGCAATGTAACCAAAATGAGCAGATAGCCAAAATGACGATATGTTCATAATGACAATAATGTTACAACGAAAATATATTCCACATGACACTATAGCTACAATGACAGTAAAGCAATCTTCACAAAAGAGTAACATTGAAAATACAGGAAACGACAATATAACCACCATGACAATGCAGCTATCGTGACAATAATGTCACGATACATATCAATCGCCAGGCTGTTAGAGTCATCTTGATAGTAAGATTTCAATGACTTTATGAATATCATGAAAATATAGCCCTCATGTCAACATATTTCCTATGACAATTTAGCCATTATGATAATATAGTCACGACGACAAGATATTCACTATGACAATAAAGCTACCGTGAACATATAACTGATATGACAATATAGATTTCAGTATATGTAGTGTCCAGGACAATATAGAAATTATGGCAACACAGTGACCATGAGAATATACTCACAAATACAATAAAATCGTCGTAACAAAATGATCCAACTATGAAAATATAGTTACCCTGCCACTATGACTTTAATTGTAATGTAACCAACATAATATACATTCAACATGACAGTACTGAAACTATAACAATATCGCATATCATGGCAATATATTGACATGATAATTTAAAAAAAAGGAAATCATCGTTTTTATAATAAATCTTCAAGGGCAAAATCAACACTTTTAAATATGCTACAATGAAAATGCTGTCAAACTGTCATTATAACCATCATCATGAAATATTCACCATGACAGTATATTTATCTTAGCAAGATAGCCACTGTGAGATTTTAGTCATAACGTCAACATTGTCACAATGACAATATACTGTCACCTTAATAGTAAAGTTATCACGATAATGTATCGCTTATGAAAATATATGCATGACTAAAAAAATGACAATATAGCAACTATAAAAGAGATCACCTTGACAATATAGCCAAGGTGACAATATGTAAATCTTCGCAATCTATCCAAAATCAGTAGATAGCCAAAATGACGGTATGTTCATAATGACAATACTGCTGTTATGAAACTATATCCCACATCACACTATAGCTACAATGACAATAAATCAATCTTCACAAAAGAGTAACAGTGAAAATACAGCAAACTACTATATAGCCACCATGAAAGTACAGCCACTATGACAATAATGTCACGATAGAATTCAACTGACTATATAAACATCATGAAAATAAGGCGTCCATGTCAACATACTTACCATGACAATTTAGCCAATATGATAATATAGTCAAGATGGCAATATATTCACTATAAGAATATAGACATGATCATATAATTGAGATGACAATACAGTCAACGCAACAATGAGGAAGCCTTAAAATTATATTCATTATGGCAATATAAGCACCTGACAATTTTGATGCTGTGACAAAATAGTCTCTTTCGGATCATAGCAAACATATAGGCTCAAGGGCAATATAGTGTCCATGACAAAATAGCGACCAAGACAAGATTTTTAATTAAGATATAGTCACCTTGACAGTATAACCGATAAAACAATGAAACAACAATGAAAATGTACCTGCCATAACAATAAAGCTACCATGAAAATGCAGGCAACATGACAAAATTGTCACAATGAAATATAATCGCCATTACAATTTAGTTACTATAATCATATATCAATCATGATTATATCATCAGGAGGCTGACATAAACACCATCAATGTGTAAAAACCATGACCATATAATGACATGATAATATGACATCCATACACTTGCACTCACATTACCAAATAAGCGGCCATGAAAATATTGTTATCATGATCATATGATTAAAGCAAATTTGTAGTTAATGACAAAATATATCCCAACGACAAAACTAACCATAGCAATATAGCCAGCAAGTAAATATAGCGACCAAGATAATGTAGCTAGGATGGCATTACATTGAAAATAACAATACAGCCACAATGGCAATATCGTCACCATGACAATGGAGCTACCATGAAAATATAGTAACATTGACAATGTAGCTACTATGATAATAAAATCCCATTGAACATATCCACAAGAACAGTTTGTTTGTGAAGACACTATATCACCATGCCAATATCGCCAAAATGTTAGTCTAGGCATCATGGCAATATACCACCAGAAAAAGAAAATAAGCACCACAAAGGTATAACTAACTTAACAATATAGCTACCCTGATAATATATTCAATATGAAAAGACAGTTACCTCCTTACAGTATAACAAAAATGAGAAATAGCTATCTTGGCAATGTAGTCACCTATCAATGTAGTCATCATGGCAACATTGTTACATAACCATGTAATCATGACTGGAATATAACCAAAATGACTATATAGTCAAGATGACATGCAACCATCATGACAATACAGGCAACATGACATTAGAGTCTCTACGACAATATTGCAATCGCTTCAACAAATTAAATGATAATATAGATATTACTGGAACACAGTCACCATGACAGTATTATCACAAATGCAATATAACCGCGATAACAAAATTATCCTACCATGAAAATTTAGCCACCCTGCCGCTACAATACAGCTAACATAATAATAAATTCACTACGACAGTACTGAAAGCATGACAATATAGCATATCATGATAATGTAATCACCTGATGACAGTCGCGCACCAGCTACCGACGTGAACGGAGCTGATGTCGTCTTTCAGAGCTAGGTTGTAGCTATTCCTCCCTGTGTTGTCGCTACCCTTGCTTTGTTTTAAAGGTTTTATCTTATATGATCATGATTGGTGTATGATTATCGAAACCATCGTGATATCGTTTGTATTTCATTGTAATGAATTTGTCATAGTAACTATATTTTCATGTAAGCTATATTGTTATGGTAGGTATATTTTCATGGTTGTTCCACTTTTTTATTGGCTATACTGTCAAGGTGACTGTATTGTGATGATAAATCCTGTCTTCCTCGCTATTTTGTCATAGAGACTATATTCTCTTGGACGCTATATGTTTGCTATGATCCGAAAATGACTATTTTGTCACAGTATCTATATTTTTATGTGGCTGTATTCTCAGAGTGGATATAATTTATAAATGCGTTTACTGTTGTGTGTACTATATTGTCATATCATTTATGTGATCATGGTGGCTTTATTGTTATGGTGAATATATTAGCGTCTTGACTATATTATCAGAATGGCGAAACTGCCACTTTAAAGATATTCATATGTAGGCTATATTTTCACGACAAATATATTTATATTAACGCTATATTTTCATGATGTTCTTGTACTTATTGTATATTCATTATCAAGGTGACGCTAATGTCCTAGCGATTGATCTATATCGAGAGATTATTGTCATGGTGGCTGTACCGTCTTGATACCTGTATAGTCGTTTGCTATTTTTTTAATAGAACTCTTTTTGTGAAGATGGCTTTATTGTTAGTGAAGCTGGAGAATCGTGGGAACATATTTTCATAGTTGCAGTATTGTCATTATGAACATACCGTCGTTCTGGTTATCATCTCTTTTTCTTTACCTTGCTATGATGTATATATCGTCACCTTGACTATAGTGGCAAGGTGATCTTTTTTATAGGTGCTATACTGTCATTTTCTAATCATGCATATTTTGTCACAAGCGATATATCATTTTGATAACTTTATTATTAAGGTGACAGTATTTTAATAGCGATTATATTGTCATAATGACTATAATCTCAGAGTGGCTATATTGCCATGGTCACTATTTTATCATGATATTTATGTGATAGTGACTTTATTTTCGTGACAGGTTTTTAATGGTGCATAAAATTTTGTCCCTGAGGTTATACCATAATAGAAGCGAAATTTTACTTTTTCTTTAAATGATGAAGTGACTACATTGTCATGATATGCTATATTGTTATCGTTTCAGTACTGTCGTAGTGAATGTTTTGTTACTGTGGCTATATTGTAATGGAAGCCATAGTTGCAGGGCGACTATATTTTCATGGTAGGATCATTTTATTATGACGATTATATAACATTTCTGAGTATATTGTCATCGTGATTGTGTTGCCATAATATCTATATTGTCATTTAACTTTTTGAATTAGTGGCAATATTGTCTTAGAGACTGTATTTTGATGTTTTCTGTATTGTCATGGTAGTTGTATTGTCATCGTGACTATAAGGACATGGTGACTATATTGCCATTGAGAATGCATTGCTATGGTAATCATATTGCCATGATGGCTATATTGTTTGGTTACCATATTGCCATGATGGCTATATTGTTTAGTTACCATATTGCCACGATGGCTATTTGTCATTTTTTTTTCTTTTATATTTCAAGGAGGTGGCTGTCTTTTAATGTTACCTATATTGTCAGAGTAGTATATTGTCAAGTTAGCTATATAGTTGTGATGAGTATTTTTTCTTTTGATATATTGCCATGATTGCTATACTAACATTTTAGAGATATTGGCACGGTGATATATCATCTTAGCAGATAAAATCTTGTTGTGGCTATCTTTTGGGTATTTTCTATCTTGAATATTTTGCCATGGCAGCTACATTATCAACGTTACTATATTTTCATGGTAGCTATATTGTCATGGTGACGACATTGGCACGGTGGCTGTATTGTAATTCTCAATACAATGCTCGCTACATTATCTTGGTCGCTATAACAAGTTGATGGCTATATTGCTATGATTAATTTTGTCGTTGGGGATATATTTGACACTACCTACAATATTGTTGTGATTATATGATTATGATAACAATAAATTCATGGCGGCTTCTTTGGTATTCAAGTGTAAGTGTATGGATATCATATCATCATGTCACTTATACTGTCATGGTTTTTATACTGTGATATTGTTTATGTCAACCTGCTGATTATATGATCATGATAGGTCTATGATTATGGTAACTATATTGTAATGCCGATGATATTTCATTATGATAATTTTGTCATGTTGACTAAAATTTCATGACATCTATAATGTTTTGGCAGGTACAGTTTCATGATTGTTACATTGTTTTATGGTCTATACTATCAATGTGTCTATATTATAATGATATATCCTGTCTTGGTCGATATTTTGTCATAGAGACTATGTTGTCCTGCCGGCTATATGTTTGGTATGATTCAAAAGCGACTATTTACCACAGTATCTATATTGTCATGTAGTTATACTGCCATAGTGAATATGATTAGTATATTTCTTTTTTGCTTCTTTGACTGTATTATCACATGAGTTATATGATCACTGTGGCTATATTACTATAGTGAATAAATTGCCGTCATGACTATATTATCATAATGGCCAGATTATCATGGCAGACATGTTGACATGGAGGCTATATTTTCATGATGTTTAGATACTCATTGTAAGTTTATTATCAAGGTGATGATTTGTATCGTGACATTATTATCATGGTGGCTGAACTATGATGGTGGCTTTATTATCGTTTGCTCTATTTTCAATGTTGCTCTTTTGTGAATACGGCTTTGTTGTCAGTGTAGCTATAGGGTCATGGGAAACATATTTTCATAGTGGCTGTATTGTCAGTATGACCATACCGTCATTTTGGCTAACTTTTCATTTTAGTTACATTGCTATAATGTATATATCGTCACCTTAGCTATATTGGCAAGGTGATCTTTTTATACGTGATATATTGTCATTATTTAACTCGTGCACACTTTGTCATAAGCGAAATGATATCATGATAATTATAATCTTATGGTGACAATATTGTCATAGCGAATATATAATCATTATGACTATAATGTCACAGTGGCTATATTGCCAAGATAACTATATTGTCATGGTGACTTTTTTATCATGATTTTTATAATATCATCATGACTGTATTTTCGTAGAAGCTTATTTAATGGTGTTGATATTGCCCTAGAGGATATATCATTATAGAAGAGAAATTGTCATTTTGATTAAATTATCAGCTGACTACATTGCCATGATATGCTATACTGTTATGGTTTTAGTACTGTCACGGGAAATCTTTTATTACTGTTTCTACATTGAATGAAAACCAAAATGGTAGGTGGCTATATTTTCATGGTAGGATAATTTTTCATGGCATTATATTGCATTTTTGAGTATATTGTCATAGTGACTATGTTGCCATAATATCTATATTGTCACATAATTTGTCTTATTGATGACAATATTGTCTTATTGTTATCTGTATTGTCACGGTGTTTGTATTGTTAACGTGACTATATAGTCATGTTGGCTACATTGTCGTTAAGATCACATTGTTATAGTAACTATATTACCATAGTGGCTGTATTGTTAAATCACTATATCGCCATGATGGCTATTTGTCATTTTTGTTATATAACAAGGAGGTGACTGTCTTTTCATGTTGGCAATATTGTCAGAATAGCTATATTGTCGAGTAGTGGGTATATATATTTCTTTTCTGGCGGTATACTATCATGATGGCAATAATAACATTTTCGCGATATTGGCATAGCGATATAGTGTTTTACCAGCTAAACTCTTGTTGTGGATATTTTTCAATTGTATATTTTATCTTGGTAGCTACATAGTCAAGGTTACTATATTTTCATTGGTAGCTACATTGTCATGGTGAAGACATTGGCATGGTGTTTGTGTTCTTACTTTCAATATGATGCCGTCCTAGTCACATTATCATGGTCGCTATATCAACTTGATGGCTATATTGTTATGGTTAATTTTGTCTTTCGGGATATATTTTGTAATTAGTGACAATACCGTTGTGATTATATGATCATGATAATTTTTTCTTGAAAACATATGTGGTATTGTAAGTGTAAGTGAATGGATATTATCTCATCATGTCACATAAATTGTCATGGTTTTTACACTATGATCTTGTTAATGTCAATCTGCTGATTATATAATCATGATTGGTGTATGATTATGGTAACTGTAACTATATTGTAATGTCGTTTTATATCATTGCCATAATTTTCTCATGTTGACTACAATTCCATGACAGCTATAATGTTATGAGCATATCATGATGATAAATCCTGTGTGAGTCACTGATTTTTCACAGAGACTATATTGTCCTGGAGTCTATATTTTTGCTATGGTCCGAAAACGACTATCTATTAACAGTATCTATATTGTCAGGTGGTTATATTGCCATTGTGAATATAAGTTGAATGTTTCTATATTTTTGCTTTGATTATATTGTCATATCAGTTATATGATCATGGTAGCTTTATTGTCATAGTGAATAGATTGTCGTCGTGACTATATTTTCATAATGGCTAAATTGTTATAGCAAATATCTTGACGTGGGGGCTATATTTTCATGATATTTATAAAGTCATTGTAAGATCGCTGTCAAGGTGACTATTGTCCTGGTGATTGAGTTATATCGTGATATTATTGTCAAGATGGCTGTATTGTCATGGTGGCTATATTGTAGTTTGCTATATTTTGAATTTACGCTTTTGTGAAGATAGCTTTACTGTCAGTGTACCTATAGTGTCATGGAGAATATATTTTCATAGTGGAATTATTGTCATTATGAACATATTGTCATTTTGGCCATCTCTTATTTTGCCTACATTTGTATCATAGATATATCATCACCTTGGGTATATTAGCAACGTGATCTTTTTTTATGGTTGCTATATTCTCATTTTTTTAATCATTCATTTTTTGTAGTAAGTGATACATTATCATGATAGCTCTAACATTCCGGTAACTATATATTGGCATTTTGACTACATTGGTATTATGACAATGATATCATGTTGGATATCTTGCCAAAATAACTTTATTGTCATGGTGTCTATTTCATCATGATGGTTATAATGTCATGCTGACTACATTTTCACGGTAGCTTTTATATTGGTGTTGGGTTTGCCCTTGAGGATGTATCATTGTAAAACGAGATTCTCATTTTGATTAAATCATTCGGGGACTACAGTGTCGTGATATGCTATACTGTTATTGTTTCAGGAATGTCATTGTATATGTATAATTATGTTGGTTATATTCCAATGGAAGCCATAGTGGCAGAGTGGCTATATTTTCATAATATAATCATTTTGTTATGTCGATTATATTCCACTTTTGTGTATATTGTCATGGTGATTGTTGCCATAATATCTATACTGTCATTTGATTTGTTGAATTGGTGGCTATATTGTCATAATGTAATGTCATGGTTCCTGTATTGTCTTGGTGGTGTATTGTCATCGTGTCTATATGGTCATGGTAGTTATATTTCCATTAAGATTATATTGATACGGTAACTATATTGCCATAGTAGCTATATTGTTAAATGAATATATAGCCATGATTGCTATACGTTATTTTTTGTTATATTACAACGGGGTGTTTGTCTTTTCATGTTGCCTGTATATCAGGGTACCTATATTGTTATCATAAGATTACAGTCATAGAGACATTATAGTCGCCATGCCAATATTTTCACCTCAATGATATGGATATCATGAATATATATCGCTTATAAAAGAATATGCACGATTAAAAAATGACAATATACCACCTATAAAAAAAATCACCTTCCCAATATAGCCAAGGTGACGATATATATAACATAGCAATGTAACCCAAATTAGAAGATAGCTAAAATGACTTTATTTCATAATGAGAATTGCGTCACTATGAAAATTTGTTCCCAATGAAAGTATAGCTACACTGACATTAAAGCCATATTCACTAAATACTAACATTGAAAACGCATCAAACGACAATATAGCCACCATGATTGTACAGCCACCATAACAATAATGTTACAACATAAATCAATCACTGTGATATTAGAGGAAACTTGAAAAAAATTTTACAATTACCATAAAAGTATAATGAGAATATACCATCCATACCAACATATTTCCCTTGACAATTTAGCCATTATGATTGTATAGTCACAACTACAATATATTCACTATAACAACAAAGCCACCATGGCCATATAACTGATATAACAATATAGTCAACGCAACATTAAAGAAACATTCAGAATATGTTCACAACGTCAATACAGCCACCTGACAATATAGATACCGTGACAAAATAGTCGCCTTCAGATCATAGGAAACATATAGCCTCTAAAGTATATAGTGTCAAGGAGACAATAGCGTCCAAAACAGAATTTATCAATACTATATAGCCCATAAAACAATGTCAGAACCATGAAAATGTACCTGCGATACCAATATAACTACTATCAAAATGAAGTCAACATACCAAAATTATCAAAAAAGATATTGCAATTGCTAAATAGTTATAATAATTATACATTAATGTTGATAATGTAATCAGCATTTTCACATAAGCACCATCACCGTTTAAAAGCATGACAGACTAAGTTACATGATGATTTTTCTATTCAGACAGACACACTTAAGATGCCAAATAAGCCGTTATAGAAATATTTTCATGATCATATAATTACAATTAAATTGTAGGTAAAGACAAAATACATCCCCAACGATGAAATTGACCGTAGCAATATAGCCATCAAGTTGATACAGGGACCAGGATAATGTAGCCAGGATGGCGTTATATTGAACATAACAATGCACCCGTCATGCCAATATCGTCATCTTTACAATGCAGCTTGCATGAAATATAGTAACCTTGACAATGTAGGTACCATGATAATGTATTCCCAAAACAACAATTGGCCTGCGAACACTATATCACTATGATAATCTTGCCAAAATTCTAGTATAGCCATCATGGCAATATACCAAAAGGAAAAAAAAATACCCATCACAATAAGATAGCTATCTTAACAATATAGCTACTCTGACAAAAAGCCATGATGGCAATATAGTTATCATAAGAATGTAATCTTAACGACAGTATAGAGATGATGACCATAGAGTCACGATGACAAGACAACCATGATGACCATACAGGCAACATGACAATACAGTCTCTATGACAATATTGCCATCAAATTGATAAATTAAATGACAATATAGAAATTATGGCAACACAGTCACCATGACAATATATTCAAAAATACAATAAAATACTAATAACAAAATGATCAAACCATGAAAATATAGCCACCCAGCCACTATGGCTTCCATTGTAATGTAGGCAACATAATATACATTCACCATGACAATACTGAAACTATAACAATATAGTATATCATGACAATGTATTCACCTCATAATTTAAACAAAATGAAATATCTGTTTTTATAATGATATATCTCTAAAGGTAAATCAACACCATTAAATAAGCTGCAATAAAAATGTAGTCACATGTAGTTATCTTAGCAATATAGCTACCAAGAGATTGTAGCCATACTGACAATATAGTCACCATGACAATATACTGTCACTTTAATGATATAGTTATTAAGATAATGTATCACTCATGAAAAAATATACATGATTAAAAAAAATGACAGTATAGCAACAATAAAGAGATCACCATGCCAATATAGCCAAGGTGACGATATGTAAATCTTCGCTGTGTAACCAAAATGAGCAGATAGCCAAAATGACGATATGTTCATAATGACAATACTGCTACGACGAAAATATATTCCCCATGACACTATAGCTACAATAACAATAAAGCAATCTTCACAAGAGAGTAACATTGAAAATACAGGAAACGACAATATAGCCACCATGACAATGCAGCTATCGTGACAATAATATAACGATATACATCAATCGCCAGGCTATTAGAGTCACCTTAATAGTAATCTTTCAATGACTTTATGAATATCATGAAAATATAGCCCTCATATCAACATATTTCCGATGACAATTTAGCCATTATGATAATATAGTCACGACAACAAGATATTCACTATGACAATAAAGCTACCATGATCATATAACTGATATGACAATATAGATTTCAGTATATGTAGAGTCCAGGAGAACATAGAAATTACGGCAACACAGTAACCATGAGAATATACTCACAAATACAATGAAATCGTCATAACAAAATGATCCAACCATGAAAATATAGTTACCCTGCCACCCTGACTTTTATTGTAATGTAACCAACATAATATACATTCAACATGAGAGTACTGAAACTATAACAATATCGCATATCACGGCAATATATTCACATGATAATTAAAAAAAAAAGAAATTTTCGTTTTTATAGTATATCTTCAAGGGCAAAATCAACACCATTAAATATGCTACAATGAAAATGCAGTCAAACTGTCATTATAACCATCATCATGAAATAGTCACCATGACAGTATAGTTATCTTAGCTATATAGCCACTAAGAGATTATAGTAATAATGTCAACATTGTCACAATGACAATATACTGTCACCTTAATAGTAAAGTTATCACGATAATGTATCGCTTATGAAAAAATATGCATGACTAAAAAAAATGACAATATAGCAACTATAAAAGAGATCACCTTGACAATATAGCCAAGGTAACGATATGTAAATCTTCGCAATGTAAACAAAATGAGTAGATAGCCAAAATGACGGTATGTTCATAAAGACAATACTGCTGCTATGAACATATATCCCCCATGACACTATAGCTACAATGACGATAAAGCAATCTTCAGAAAAGAGTACCAGTGAAAATACAGCAAACGACTATATCGCCACCATGAAAGTACAGCCGCTATGACAATAATGTCACGATATAATTCACTGACTATATAAACATCATGAAAATAAGGCTTCCATGTCAATATACATACCATGACAATTTAGCCAATATGATAATATAGTCAACACGGCAGTATATTCACTATAACAATATAGCCATGATCATATAAGTAATATGACAATACAGTCAACGCAACAATAAGGAAGCCTTCAAATTATATTCATTATGGCAATATAAGCACCTGACGATATTGATGCCGTGACAAAAGAATCTTTTTCGGATCATAGCAAACATATAGGCTCCAGGACAATATTAAAACGAATTTGTAATTAATGACAAAATATATCCCCAACGACAAAATTAACCATAGCAATATAGCCAGCAAGTAAATATAGCGACCAAGATAATGTAGTTAGGATGGCATTATAATGAAAATAACAATACAGCCAAAATGGCAATATCGTCACCATGACAATGGAGCTACCATGAAAATATAGTAACATTAGCAATGTAGCTACTATGATAATAAAATCCCATGGAACATATCCACAATAACAGTTTATTTGCTAAGACACTATATCACCATGCCAATATCGCCAAAATGTTAGTCTAGGCATCATGGCAATATACCATCAGAAAAAGAAAATAACCACCACAATGATATAGCTAACTTAACAATATAGCTACCCTGATAATATATTCAATATGAAAAGACAGTCACCTCCTTACAGTATAACAAAAATGAAAAATAGCTATCATGGCAATGTAGTCAACTATCAATATAGTCACCACGGCAATATACTTACCATAACCATGTAATCATTACTGGAATATAACCAACATGACTATATAGTCAAGATGACATGCAACCATCATGACAATACAGGCAACATGACATTAAAGTCTCTACGACAATATTGCAATCGCTTCAAGAAATTAAATGATAATATAGATATTACTGGAACACAGTCACTATGACAGTATTATCACAAATGCAATATAACCGCCATAACAAAATCATCCAACCATGAAAATTTAGCCACCCTACCACTGCAATATAGCTAACATAATAATACATTCACTACGACAGTACTGAAACCATGACAATATAGCATATCATGACAATGTAGTCACCTGATGACAGTCGCGCACCAGCTACCAACGTGTACGGAGCTGCTGTCGTCTTTCAGAGCTAGGTTGTAGCTATTCCTCCTTGCGTTGTCGCTACCCATGCTTTGTTTTGAAGGTTTTATCTTGTATGATCATGATTGGTGTATGATTATCGAAACCATAATGTGATATCCTTTGTATTTCATTGTAATGAATTTGTCATAGTAACTATATTTTCATGTAAGCTATATCTTTATGGTAGGTATATTTTCATGGTTGTTCAACTTTTTATTGGCTATAAAGTCAAGGTGACTGTATTGTGATGATAAATCTTGTCTTCTTCGCTATTTTGTCATAGAGACTATATTCTCTTGGACGCTATATGTTTGCTATGATCCAAAAATGACTATTTTGTTACAGTATCTATATTTTCATGTGGCTGTATTCTCAGAGAGGATATAATTTATAAATGCGTTTGTTGTTGTGTTGACTATATTGTCATATCATTATTGTGATCATGGTGGCTTTATTGTTATGGTGAATATACTAGCGTCTTGACTATATTATCAGAATGGCGAAACTGTCGCTTTAAACATATTCATATGGAGGCTATATTTTCACGACAAATATATTTATATGGACGCCATATTTTCATGATGTTCATATACTCATTGTATATTCATTATCAAGGTGACGCTAATGTCCTGGTGATTCATTTATATCGAGAGATTATTGTCATGGTGGCTGTACTGTCTTGATGGCTGTATAGTCGTTTGCTATTTTTTTCAATAGTACTCTTTTTGTGAAGATGGCTTTATTGTCAGTGAAGCTGGAGAATCGTGGGGAACATATTTTCATAGCTGCAGTATTGTCTTAATGAACATACCGTCGTTCTGGTTATCATCACTTTTTCTTTACCTTGCTATGATGTATATATCGTCACCTTGACTAAAGTGGCAAGGTGATCTTTTTTATAGGTGCTATACTGTCATTTTCTAATCATGCATATTTTGTCACAAGCGATATATCATTTTGATAACTTTATTATTAAGGTGACAGTATTTTAATAGCGACTATATTGACATAATGACTATAATCTCAGAGTAGCTATATTGCCATGGTCACTATTTTATCATGATATTTATGTCATAGTGACTGTATTTTCATGGCAGCTTTTAAATGGTGTATAAAATTTTGTCTCTGAGGCTTTACCATAATAGAAGCGAAATTTTTATTTTCCATTAAATGATCAAGTGACTACATTGTCATGATATGCTATATTGTTATGGTTTCTGTACTGTCGTGGTGAATGTTTTGTTATTGTGGCTATATTGTAATGGAAGCCATAGTGGCAGAGTGACTATATTTTCATGGTAGGATCATTTTATTATGACGATTATATAACATTTCTGAGTATATTGTCATCGTGATGGTGTTGCCATAATATCTATATTGATACTTAACTTGTTGAATTAGTGGTAATATTGTCTTAGAGATTGTATTTTGATTTTTTCTGTATTGTCATGATAGTTGTATTTTCATCGTGACTATAAGGACATGGTGACTATATTGCCATTAAGAATACATTGCTATGGTAATCATATTGCCATGATGGCTATATTGTTTGCTTACCATATTGCCATGATGGCTATATTGCTTAGTTACAATCATGCCTTGATGGCTATTTGTCATTTCTTTTTTTCTTTTATATTTCAAGGAGGTGGTTGTCGTTTAATGTTACCTATATTGTCAGAGTAGTATACTGTCAAGTTAGCTATATCGTTGTGATGAGTATTTTTTCTGTTGATATATTACCATGATGGCTATACTAACATTTTAGAGATATTGGCATGGTGATATATCGTCTTAGCAGCTAAACTCTCTTTGTGGCTATCTTTTGGGTATTTTCTATCTTGAATATTTTGCCATGGCAGCTACTTTATCAAGTTACTATATTTTCATGGTAGCTATATTGTCATGGTGACGACATTGGCATGGTCGCTGTATTGTAATTCTCAATACAATGCTCGCTACATTATCTTAGTCGCTATAACAAGTTGATGGCTATATTGCTATGATTAATTTTGTCGTTGGGGATATATTTGTCACTAAGTACATTATTGTTGTGATTATATGATCATGATAAATATATATTCATGTCGGCTTCTTTGGTATTGTAAGTGTAAGTGCATGGATATCATATCATCATGTCACTTATACTGTCATGGTTTTTATACTGTGATGTTGTTTATGTCAATCTGCTGATTATATGATCATGATTGGTCTATGATTATGGTAACTATATTGTAATGCCGATGATATTTGATTATGATAATTTTTTCATGTTGTCCAAAATTTCATGACATCTATAATGTTTTGGCAGGTAGAGTTTCATGATTGGTACATTGTTTTATGGTCCATACTGTCAAGGTGTCTATATTATAATGACATATCGTGTCTTGGTCGCTATTTTGTCATAGAGACTATGTTGTCCTGCCGGCTATATGTTTGCTATGATTCAAAAGCGACTATTTGTCACAGTATCTATATTGTCATGTAGTTATACTGACATAGTGAACATGATTTGTATATTTCTTTTTTGCTTCTTTGACTGTATTATCACATCAGTTCACTGTGGCTATATTGTTATAGTGAATAAATTGCCGTCATGACTATATTATCATAATGGCCAGATTATCATGGCAGACATGTTGACATGGAGGCTATATTTTAGTGATATTTAGATAGTCATTGTAAGTATATTATCAAGGTGACTAATGACATGGTGATGATTTGTATCGTGACATTATTATCTTGGTGGCTGAACTATGATGGTGGATATTATTCTCGTTTGCTGTATTTTCGCTGTTGCTCCTTTGTGAATATGGCTTTGTTGTCAGTGTAGCTATACTGTCATGGGGAACATATTTTCATTGTGGCAGTATTATCATTATGACCATACCGTCATTTTGGCTATCATTTCATTTTACTTACATTGCTATAATGTATATATCGTCACCTTAGCTATATTGGCAAGGTGATCTTTTTATAGGTGATATATTGTCATTATTTAACTCTTGCATACTTTGTCATAAGCGAAATATTATCATGATGATTATATTTTTATGGTGACAATATTGTCATAGCGAGTATATTATCCTTATAACTATAATGTCACAGTGACTATATTGCCAAGATAACTATATTGTCATGGTGACTTTTTTATCATGATTTTTATAATCTCATAATGAATGTATTTTCGCAGAATTTTTTTTAATGGAGTTGATATTGCCCTTGAGGATATACCATTATAGAAGAGAAATTGTCATTTTGTTTAAATTATTTGGTGACCACATTGCCATGATATGCTATGCTGTTATGATTTTAGTACTGTCATGGTAAATCTTTTATTACTGTTTCTACATTGCAATGGAAACCAAAACGGTAGGTGGCTAAATTTTCATGGTTGGATAATTTTATCATGGCGATTATATTGCATTTCTGAATATATTGTCATGGTGACTATGTTGCCATAATATCTATATTGTCATATAATTTCTCAAATTGATGGCAATATTGTCTTAGAGACGGTACTGTCATGTTATCTGTATTGTCACGGTGGTTGTATTGTCAACGTGATTATATAGTCATGTTTGCTACATTGTCGTTAAGATCACATTGTTATGGTAACTATAATACCATAGTGGCTGAATTGTTAATTCACTATATCGCCATGATGGCTATTTGTCATTTTTGTTATATAACAAGGAGGTGACTGTCTTTTCATGTTGGCAATATTATCAGAATAGGTATATTGTCGAGTAGTGGGTATATATATTTCTTTTTTGGCGGTATATTATCATGATGGCAATAATAACATTTTGGCGATATTGGCAGACGATATAGTGTTTTAGCAGCTAAACTCTTGTTGTGGATATTTTTCATTTGTGTATTTTATCATGGTAGCTACTTATTCAAGGTTAATATATTTTCATGGTAGCTATATTGTCATGGTGAAGACATTGGCATGGTGGTTATATTCTTACTCTCAATATGATGCCGTCCTGGCTTGGTCGCTATATCAACTTAATGGCTATATTGTTATGGTTAATTTTGTCTTCCGGGATATATTTTGTAATTAGTGACAATACTGTTGTGATTATATGATCATGATAATTTTTTCATGAAAACTTATGTGGTATTGTAAGTGTAAGTGAATGGATATCATCTCATCATGTCACTTAAATTGTCATGGTTTTTGCATTATAATCTTGTTTATGTCAACCTGCTGATTATTTAATCATGATTGGTGTATGATTATGGTAACTACATTGTAATGTCGTTTTATTTCATTGTGATAATTTTGTCATGTTGACTACAATTCCATGACAGGTATAATGTTATGACCATATCATGATGATAAATCCTGTCTGAGTCACTGTTTTTTCACAGAGACTATATTGTCCTGGAGTCTATATTTTTTACTATAATCCGAAAACGATTATCTATTAATTGTCAGGTGGTTATATTGCCATTGTGAATATAAGTTGAATGTTTCTATATTTATGCTTTGATTATATTGTCATATCAGTTATATGATCATGGTAGCTTTATTGTCATTGTGAATAGATTGTTGTCGTGACTATATTTTCATAATGGCTAAATTGTCATAGCAAATATCTTGACATGGGGGCTATATTTTCATGATATCTATAAAGTCAATGTAAGATTACAGTTAAGGTGACTCTAATGTCCTGGTGATTGAGTTATATCGTGATATTATTGTCATGATGGCTGTATTGTCATGGTGGCTAAATTGTAGTTTGCTGTATTTTGATTTTACGCTTTTGTGAAGATAGCTTTACTGTCAGTGTACCTATAGTGTCATGAATATATTTTCATAGTGAAATTATTGTCATTATGAACATACTGTCATTTTCTCCATCTCCTTATTTTGGTTGCATTTCTATCATATATATATCATCACCTTGGCTTTATTAGCAACGTGATTTTTTTTACCGTTGCCCTACTTTCATTTTTTTAATAATGCATTTTTTCTCGTAAGTGATACATTATCATGATAACTATAACATTCCGGTAACTATATATTGGCATTTTGACTATATTGTTATTATGACAATGATATCATGTTGGATATCTTGCCAATGTAACTTTCTTGTCATAGTGTCTATTTCATCATGATGGTTATAATGTCATGGTGACTACATTTTCACGGTAGCTTTTATATTGGTGTTGGGTTTGCCCTTGAGGATGTATCATTATAAAACGAGATTCTCATTTTAATTAAATCATTAGGGGACTACATTGTCGTGATATACTATATTGTTATGGTTTCAGGAATGTCATTGTATATGTATTATTATGTTGGCTATACTCCAATGGAAGCCATAGTGGCAGAGTGGCTATATTTTCATAATATAATCATTTTGTTATGTCGATTATATTCCACTTGTGTGTATATTGTCATGTAGACTGTTGCCATAATATCTATACATATCTTTTGATTTGTTGAATTGGTGGCTATATTGTCATAATGTAAAGTCATGGTTCCTGAATTGTCTCGGTGGTTGTATTGTCATCGTGTCTATATGGTCATGGTAGTTATATTTCCATTACGATTATATTGATTCGGTAACCATATCGCCATGGTGGCTATATTGTTAAATGAATATATTGCCATGATGGCTATTTGTTATTTTTTGTCATATTACAAGGGGGTGATTGTCTTTTCATGTTGCCTATATATCAGGGTACCTATATTGTTATCATAAGATTACAGTCATAAAGACAATATAGTCGCCATGCCAATATTTTCACCTTAATGATATGGGTATCATGATAATATAATGGTTATAACAGAATATGCACGATTAAAAATAACAATATACCACCTATAAAAAAAATCACCTTCCCAATATAGCCAATATATATAATATAGCAATGTAACCAAAGTTAGAAGATAGCCAAAATGACTTTATTTCATAATGACAATTGTGTCACTATGAAAATTTGTTCCCAATGAAAGTATAGGTACACAGACATTAAAGCCATATTCACTAAACATTAACATTGAAAACGCATCAAACGACAATATAGCCACCATGATTGTACAGCCACCATAACAATAATGTTACAACATAAATCAATCACTGTGATATTAGAGTAAACTTGAAAAAATGTTTATAATTACCATAAAAGTATCATGAGATTATAGCATCCATGTCAACATATTTTCCGTGACAATTTAGCCATTATAATAGTACAGTCACAACTACAATATATTCACTATAACAACAAAGCCACCATGGCCATATAACTGATATAACAATATAGTCCACGCAACATTAAAGAAACATTCAGAATATATTCACAACATCAATATAGCCACCTGACAATATAGATACCGTGACAAAATAGTCGCTTTCGGATCATAGGAAACATATAGCCTCTAAAGTATATAGTGTCCAAGAGACAATAGCGTCCAAAACAGACTTTATCAATACTATACAGCCGCCTTGACAGTATAGCCCATAAAACAATGTCAGAACCATGAAAATGTACCTGCCATTCCAATATAACTACTATCAAAATGAAGTCAACATACCAAAATGATCAAAAAAGATATTGCCAATGGTATATAGTTACAATAATCATGCATTAATGATGGTAATGTAATCAGCATTTTCACATAAGCACCATCACCGTTTAAAAGCATGAAAAACTAAGTTACATGATGATATGATATCCAGACAGATACACTCAAGATGCCAAATAAGCCGTCATAGAAATATTATCATGATCATATAATCATAACCAAATTGTAGGTAAAGACAAAATACACCCCCAACGATGAAACTGACCGTAGCAATATAGCCATCAAGTTGATATAGCGACCAAGATAATGTAGCCAGGATGGCGTTATATTGAACATAACAATACACCCGCCATACCAATATCGTCATCTTTACAATGTAGCTTGCATGAAATATAGTCACCTTGACAATATAGGTACCATGATAATGTATTCCCATGAAAAAATGTCCAAAACAACAGTTGGGCTGCGAACACTATATCATCATGGTAATCTTGCCAAAATTCTAATATAGCCATCGTGGCAATATATCAAAACGAAAAAAAGTACCCACAACAATAAGATAGCTATCTTAACAATATAGCTACTCTGACAAAAAGCCATGATGGCAATATCGTTACCATAAGAATGAAATCTTAACGACAGTATAGCCATCATGACCATAGAGTTACGATTACAAGACAACCTTGATGACCATACAGGCAACATGACAACACAGTCTCTATGACAATATTGCCATCAATTAATAAATCAAATGACAATATAGAAATTATGGCAACACAGTCACCATGACAATATATTCAAAAACACAATAAAATACTAATAACAAAATGATCAAACAATGAAAATATAGCCACCCTGCCACTATGGCTTCTATTGTAATGTAGCCAACATAATATACATTCACCATGACAGTACTGAAACTATAACAATATAGCATATCATGACAATGTATTCACCTCATGACAGTCGCGCACCAACTACCGACGTGTACGGAGCTGCTGTCGTCTTTCAGAGCTAGGTTGTAACTATTCTTCCCTGCGTTGTCGCTACCCTTGCTTTGTTTTGAAGGTTTTATCTTATATGATCATGACTGGTGTATGATTATCGAAACCATAAGGTGATATCGTTTGTATTTCATTGTAATGAATTTGTCATTGTAGCTATATTTTCATGTAAGCTATATTGTTATGGTAGGTACATTTTCATTTTTGTTTTACTGTTTTATTAGCTATACTATCAAGGTGACTGTATTGTGATGATAAATCCTGTCTTCTTCGCTATTTTGTTATAGAGACTATATTCTCTTGGACGCTATATGTTTGCCATGATCCAAAATGACTATTTTGTCACAGCATCTATATTTTCATGTGGCTGTGTGCTCAGAGTGGATATAATTTATAAATGCGTTCATTGTTGCATTGACTATATTGTCACATCATTTATGTGATCATGGTTGCTTTATTATTATGGTGAATATATTAGCGTCTTGACTATATTATCAGAATGGCGAAACTGTCACTTTAAAGATATTCATATAGAGGCTATATTTTCACGACAAATATATTTATATGGACGCTATATTTTCATGATGTTCATGTACTCATTGTATATTCATTATCAAGGTGACGCTAATGTCCTGGCGATTGATTTATATCGAGAGATTATTGTCATGATGAGTGTACTGTCTTGATGGCTGTATAGTCGTTTGCTATTTTTTCAATAGTACTCTTTTGTGAAGATGGCTTTATTGTCAGTGAAGCTGGAGAATCGTGGGGAACATATTTTCATAGTTGCAGTATTGTCATTTTGAACATACCGTCGTTCTGGTTATCATCTCTTTTTCTTTACGTTGCTATGATGTATATATCGTCACCTTGACTATAGTGGCAAGGTGATCTTTTTTATAGGTGCTATACTGTCATTTTCTAATCATGCATATTTTGTCACAAGCGATATATCATTTTGATAACTTTATTTTAAGGTGACAGTATTTTAATAGCGACTATATTCATAATGACTATAATCTCAGAGTGCTATATTGCCATGGTCACTATTTTATCATATATTTATGTCATAGTGACTGTATTTTCATGGCAGCTTTTTAATGGTGTATAAAATTTTGTCCCTGAGGTTATACCATAATAGAAGCGAAATTTTTATTTTTCATTAAATGATCAAGTGACTACATTGTCATGATATGCAATATTGTTATGGTTTCAGTACTGTCGTGGTGAATGTTTTGTTATTGTGGCTATATTGTAATGGAAGCCATAGTTGCAGGGTGACTAAATTTTCATGGTTGGATAATTTTATCATGGCGATTATATTGCATTTCTGAATATATTGTCATGGTGACTATGTTGCCATAATATCTATATTGTCATATAATTTCTCAAATTGATGGCAATATTGTCTTAGAGACGGTACTGTCATGTTATCTGTATTGTCACGGTGGTTGTATTGTCAACGTGATTATATAGTCATGTTGGCTACATTGTCGTTAAGATCACATTGTTATGGTAACTATAATACCATAGTGGCTGAATTGTTAATTCACTATATCGCCATGATGGCTATTTGTCATTTTTGTTATATAACAAGGAGGTGACTGTCTTTTCATGTTGGCAATATTATCAGAATAGGTATATTGTCGAGTAGTGGGTATATATATTTCTTTTTTGGCGGTATATTATCATGATGGCAATAATAACATTTTGGCGATATTGGCAGGCGATATAGTGTTTTAGCAGCTAAACTCTTGTTGTGGATATTTTTCATTTGTGTATTTTATCATGGTAGCTACTTATTCAAGGTTACTATATTTTCATGGTAGCTATATTGTCATGGTGAAGACATTGGCATGGTGGTTGTATTCTTACTTTCAATATGTTGCCGTCCTGGCTTGGTCGCTATATCAACTTAATGGCTATATTGTTATGGTTAATTTTGTCTTTCGGGATATATTTTGTAATTAGTGACAATACTGTTGTGATTATATGATCATGATAATTTTTTCATGAAAACTTATGTGGTATTGTAAGTGTAAGTGAATGGATATCATCTCATCATGTCACTTAAATTGTCATGGTTTTTGCATTATAATCTTGTTTATGTCAACCTGCTGATTATTTAATCATGATTGGTGTATGATTATGGTAACTACATTGTAATGTCGTTTTATTTCATTGTGATAATTTTGTCATGTTGACTACAATTCCATGACAGGTATAATGTTATGACCATATCATGATGATAAATCCTGTCTGAGTCACTGTTTTTTCACAGAGACTATATTGTCCTGGAGTCTATATTTTTTACTATAATCCGAAAACGAATATCTATTAATTGTCAGGTGGTTATATTGCCATTGTGAATATAAGTTGAATGTTTCTATATTTATGCTTTGATTATATTGTCATATCAGTTATATGATCATGGTAGCTTTATTGTCATTGTGAATAGATTGTTGTCGTGACTATATTTTCATAATGGCTAAATTGTCATAGCAAATATCTTGACATGGGGGCTATATTTTCATGATATCTATAAAGTCAATGTAAGATTACAGTTAAGGTGACTCTAATGTCCTGGTGATTGAGTTATATCGTGATATTATTGTCATGATGGCTGTATTGTCATGGTGGCTAAATTGTAGTTTGCTGTATTTTGATTTTACGCTTTTGTGAAGATAGCTTTACTGTCAGTGTACCTATAGTGTCATGAATATATTTTCATAGTGAAATTATTGTCATTATGAACATACTGTCATTTTCTCCATCTCCTTATTTTGGTTGCATTTCTATCATATATATATCATCACCTTGGCTTTATTAGCAACGTGATTTTTTTTACCGTTGCCCTACTTTCATTTTTTTAATAATGCATTTTTTCTCGTAAGTGATACATTATCATGATAACTATAACATTCCGGTAACTATATATTGGCATTTTGACTATATTGTTATTATGACAATGATATCATGTTGGATATCTTGCCAATGTAACTTTATTGTCATAGTGTCTATTTCATCATGATGGTTATAATGTCATGGTGACTACATTTTCACGGTAGCTTTTATATTGGTGTTGGGTTTGCCCTTGAGGATGTATCATTATAAAACGAGATTCTCATTTTAATTAAATCATTAGGGGACTACATTGTCGTGATATACTATATTGTTATGGTTTCAGGAATGTCATTGTATATGTATTATTATGTTGGCTATACTCCAATGGAAGCCATAGTGGCAGAGTGGCTATATTTTCATAATATAATCATTTTGTTATGTCGATTATATTCCACTTGTGTGTATATTGTCATGTTGACTGTTGCCATAATATCTATACATATCTTTTGATTTGTTGAATTGGTGGCTATATTGTCATAATGTAAAGTCATGGTTCCTGAATTGTCTCGGTGGTTGTATTGTCATCGTGTCTATATGGTCATGGTAGTTATATTTCCATTACGATTATATTGATTCGGTAACCATATCGCCATGGTGGCTATATTGTTAAATGAATATATTGCCATGATGGCTATTTGTTATTTTTTGTCATATTACAAGGGGGTGATTGTCTTTTCATGTTGCCTATATATCAGGGTACCTATATTGTTATCATAAGATTACAGTCATAAAGACAATATAGTCGCCATGCCAATATTTTCACCTTAATGATATGGGTATCATGATAATATAATGGTTATAACAGAATATGCACGATTAAAAATAACAATATACCACCTATAAAAAAAAATCACCTTCCCAATATAGCCAATATATATAATATAGCAATGTAACCAAAGTTAGAAGATAGCCAAAATGACTTTATTTCATAATGACAATTGTGTCACTATGAAAATTTGTTCCCAATGAAAGTATAGGTACACAGACATTAAAGCCATATTCACTAAACATTAACATTGAAAACGCATCAAACGACAATATAGCCACCATGATTGTACAGCCACCATAACAATAATGTTACAACATAAATCAATCACTGTGATATTAGAGTAAACTTGAAAAAATGTTTATAATTACCATAAAAGTATCATGAGATTATAGCATCCATGTCAACATATTTTCCGTGACAATTTAGCCATTATAATAGTACAGTCACAACTACAATATATTCACTATAACAACAAAGCCACCATGGCCATATAACTGATATAACAATATAGTCCACGCAACATTAAAGAAACATTCAGAATATATTCACAACGTCAATATAGCCACCTGACAATATAGATACCGTGACAAAATAGTCGCTTTCGGATCATAGGAAACATATAGCCTCTAAAGTATATAGTGTCCAAGAGACAATAGCGTCCAAAACAGACTTTATCAATACTATACAGCCGCCTTGACAGTATAGCCCATAAAACAATGTCAGAACCATGAAAATGTACCTGCCATTCCAATATAACTACTATCAAAATGAAGTCAACATACCAAAATGATCAAAAAAGATATTGCCAATGGTATATAGTTACAATAATCATGCATTAATGATGGTAATGTAATCAGCATTTTCACATAAGCACCATCACCGTTTAAAAGCATGAAAAACTAAGTTACATGATGATATGATATCCAGACAGATACACTCAAGATGCCAAATAAGCCGTCATAGAAATATTATCATGATCATATAATCATAACCAAATTGTAGGTAAAGACAAAATACACCCCCAACGATGAAACTGACCGTAGCAATATAGCCATCAAGTTGATATAGCGACCAAGATAATGTAGCCAGGATGGCGTTATATTGAACATAACAATACACCCGCCATACCAATATCGTCATCTTTACAATGTAGCTTGCATGAAATATAGTCACCTTGACAATATAGGTACCATGATAATGTATTCCCATGAAAAAATGTCCAAAACAACAGTTGGGCTGCGAACACTATATCATCATGGTAATCTTGCCAAAATTCTAATATAGCCATCGTGGCAATATATCAAAACGAAAAAAAGTACCCACAACAATAAGATAGCTATCTTAACAATATAGCTACTCTGACAAAAAGCCATGATGGCAATATCGTTACCATAAGAATGAAATCTTAACGACAGTATAGCCATCATGACCATAGAGTTACGATTACAAGACAACCTTGATGACCATACAGGCAACATGACAACACAGTCTCTATGACAATATTGCCATCAATTAATAAATCAAATGACAATATAGAAATTATGGCAACACAGTCACCATGACAATATATTCAAAAACACAATAAAATACTAATAACAAAATGATCAAACAATGAAAATATAGCCACCCTGCCACTATGGCTTCTATTGTAATGTAGCCAACATAATATACATTCACCATGACAGTACTGAAACTATAACAATATAGCATATCATGACAATGTATTCACCTCATAATTTAAACAAATTGAAATATCCGTTTTTATAATGATTTATCTCCAAGGGTAAATCAACACCATTAAATAAGCTACAATGAAAATGTAGTCACATATAGTTGTCTTAGCAATATAGCCACTAAGAGATTGTACTCATAATGACAGTATAGTCACCATGACAATATACTGTCACTCTAATGATATAGTTATCAAGATAATGTATCACTTATGAAAAAATATACATGATTTAAAAAAATGATAATATAGCAACTATAAAGAGATCACCTTGCCAATATAGCCAAGGTGACGATATGAAAATCTTCGCAATGTAACCAAAATTAGCAGATAGCCAAGATGACGATATGTTCATAATAACAATACTGCTACTACGAAAATATATTCCCCATGACAATAAAGCAATCTTCACAAAAGAGTAACATTGAAAATACAGGAAACGACAATATAGCCACCATGACAATGCAGCTATAGTCACGATATAAATCAATCGCCAGGCTATTAGAGTCATCTTGATAGTAATCTTTCAATGACTTTATGAATATCATGAAAATATAGCCCTCATGTCAACATATTTCCTATGACAATTTAGCCATTATGATAATATAGTCACGACAACAAGATATTCACTATGACAATAAAGCTACCATGATCATATACCTGATATGACAATATAGATTTCAGGATATGTAGTGTCCAAGACAACATAGAAATTACGGCGACAGGGTAACCATGAGAATATACTCACAAATACAATAAAATCGTCATAACAAAATGATCCAACCATGAAAATATAGTTACCCTGCCACTATGACTTTAATTGTAATGTAACTAACATAATATACATTCAACATGACAGTACTGAAACTATAACAATATCGCACATCATGGAAATATATTCACATGATAAATTAAAAAAAAGAAATTTTCGTTTTTATAATATATCTTCAAGGGCAAAATCAACACCATTAAATATGCTACAATGAAAATGCAGTCAAACTGTCATTATAACCATCATCATGAAATAGTCACCATGACAGTGTAGTTATCTTAGCAATATAGCCACTAAGAGATTACAGTCATAATGTCAACATTGTCACAATGACAATATACTGTCACCTTAATAGTAAAGTTATCACGATAATGTATCGCTTATGAAAGAATATGCATGACGAAAAAAAAATGACAACATACCAACTATAAAAGAGATCACCTTGACAATATAGCCAAGGTGACGATATGTAAATCTTCGCAATATAACCAAAATGAGTAGATAGCCCAAATAACGGTATGTTCATAATGACAATACTGTTGCTATGAAAATATATCCCCTATGACACTATAGGTACAATGACAATAAAGCAATCTTCACAAAAGAGTAATGTCACGATATAATTCACTGACTATATAAACATCATGAAAATAAGGCTTCCATGTCAACATACTTACCATGACAATTTAGCCAATATGATAATATAGTCAAGACGGCAATATATTCACTATAACAATATAGCCATGATCATATAAGTGATATGACAATACAGTCAACGCAACAATAAGGTAGCCTTCAAATTATATTCATTATGGCAATATAAGCACCTGACAATATTGATGCTGTGACAAAATAGTCTCTTTCGGATCATAGGAAACATATAGGGTTCAGGACAATACAGTGTCCATGACAAAATAGCGACCTAGACAAGATTTTTAATTAAGATATAGTCACCTTGACAGTATAGCCGATAAAACAATGAAACAAAAATGAAAATATACCTGCCATAACAATATAGCTACCATGAAAATGCAGGCAACATGACAAAATTGTCACAATGAAATATAATCGCCATTACAATTTAGTTACCATAATCATATATCAATCATGATAATATCATTAGGAGGCTGATATAATCACCATCACAGTATAAAAACCATGGCAATATAGTGACATGAAAATATGATATCCATACACTTGCACTCACATTACCAAATAAGCCGCCATGAAAATATTGTTATCATGATCATATGATTAAAACAAAATTATAGTTAATGACAAAATATATCCCCAACGACAAAATTACCCATAGCAATATAGCCAGCAAGTAAATATAGCGACCAAGATAACGTAGTTAGGATGGCATTATATTGAAAATAACAATACAGCTACAATGGCAATATCGTCAATATTACAATGGAGCTACCATGAAAATATAGTAACATTGACAATGTAGATACTATGATAATAAAATCCCATGGAACATATCCACAATAACAGTTTATTTGCTAAGACTCTATATCACCATGCCAATATCGCCAAAATGTTAGTCTAGGCATCAGGGCAATATACCACCAGAAAAAGAAAATAAGCCCCACAATGATATAGCTAACTTAACAATATAGCTACCCTGATAATATATTCAATATGAAAAGACAGTCACCTCCTTACAGTATAACAAAAATGAAAAATAGCTATCATGGCAATGTTGTCACCTATCAATATAGTCACCATGACAATATAGTTACCATAACTGGAATATAACCAACATGACTATATAGTCAAGATGACATGCAACCATCATGACAATACAGGCAACATGACATTAGAGTCTCTACGACAATATTGCAGTCTCTTCAACAAATTAAATGATAATATAGATATTACTGGAACACAGTCATCATGACAGTATTATCACAAATGCAAAATAACCGCGATAACAAAATTATCCTACCATGAAAATTTAGCCACTTTACCACTGCAATATAGCTAACATAATTATACATTCACTACGACAGTACTGAAACCATGACAATATAGCATATCATGACAATGTAGTCACCTGATGACAGTCGCGCACCAACTACCGACGTGTACGGAGCTGCTGTCGTCTTTCAGAGCTAGGTTGTAGCTATTCCTCCCTGCGTTGTCGCTACGCTTGCTTTGTTTTGAAGGTTTTATCTTATATGATCATGATTGGTGTATGATTATCGAAACCATAATTTGATATCGTTTGTATTTCATTGTAATGAATTTGTCATAGTAACTATATTTTCATGTAAGCTATATTGTTATGGTAGGTACATTTTCATTTTTGTTTTACTGTTTTATTAGCTATACTGTCAAGGTGACTGTATTGTGATGATAAATCCTGTCTTCTTCGCTATTTTGTCATAAAGACTATATTCTCTTGGACGCTATATGTTTGCTATGATCCAAAAATGACTATTTTGTCACAGCATCTATATTTTCATGTGGCTGTATGCTCAGAGTGGATATAATTTATAAATGCGTTTATTGTTCCGTTGACTATATTGTCATATCATTTATATGATCATGGTTGCTTTATTATTATGGTGAATATATTAGCGTCTTGACTATATTATCAGAATGGCGAAACTGTCACTTTAAAGATACTCATATGGAGGCTATATTTTCACGACAAATATATTTATATGGACGCTATATTTTCATGATGTTCATGTACTCATTGTATATTCATTATCAAGGTGACGCTAATGTCCTGGCGATTGATTTATATCGAGAGATTATTGTCATGATGGGTGTACTGTCTTAATGGCTGTATAGTCGTTTGCTATTTTTTCAATAGTACTCTTTTTGTGAAGATGGATTTATTGTCAATGAAGCTGGAGAATCGTGGGGAACATATTTTCATAGTTGCAGTATTGTCATTTTGAACATACCGTCGTTCTGGTTATCATCTCTTTTTCTTTACGTTGCTATGATGTATATATCGTCACCTTGACTATAGTGGCAAGGTGATCTTTTTTATAGGTGCTATACTGTCATTTTCTAATCATGCATATTTTGTCACAAGCGATATATCATTTTGATAACTTTATTGTTAAGGTGTCAGTATTTTAATAGCGACTATATTATCATAATGACTATAATCTCAGAGTGGCTATATTGCCATGGTCACTATTTTATCAGGATATTTATGTCATAGTGACTGTATTTTCATGGCAGCTTTTTAATGGTGTATAAAATTTTGTCCCTGAGGTTATACCATAATAGAAGCGAAATTTTTCTTTTTCATTAAATGATCAAGTGACTACATTGTCATGATATGCAATATTGTTATGGTTTCAGTACTGTCGTGGTGGATGTTTTGTTATTGTGGCTATATTGTAATGGAAGCCATAGTTGCAGGGTGACTATATTTTCATGGTAGGATCATTTTATTATGACGATTATATAACATTTCTGAGTATATTGTCATCGTGATTGTGTTGCCATAATATCTATATTGTCATTTAACTTGTTGAATTAGTGGCAATATTGACTGTATTTTGATATTTTCTGTATTGTCATGGTAGTTGTATTGTCATCGTGACTATAAGGACATGGTGACTATATTGCCATCAAGAATACATTGCTATGGTAATCATATTGCCATGATGGCTATATTGTTTGGTTACCATATTGCCATGATGGCTATATTGTTTAGTTAACATATTGCCATGATGGCTATTTGTCATTTTTTTTCTTTTATATTTCAAGGAGGTGGCTGTCTTTTAATGTTACCTATATTGTCAGAGTAGTATATTGTCAAGTTAGCTATATCGTTGTGATGAGTATTTTTTCTGTTGATATATTGCCATGATGGCTATACTAACATTTTAGAGATATTGGCATGGTTGTAAGGTTGCGTCTACAGCAATGAATACAGGTCTTCTTCGTGGATGGTAGTCAATGAAGATCAGGCAGCCTTTGTAGATTTATTACAAAAGAATACGTACGTACATCTGTAGTACTCTGGGCTATAGTCTTATGACACACTACGACACACCCTAGTGAACATTGTGACGATGCTGGCCAGTGTGTTCCCTCGGGTCACACTGACAGGAGTTATATAGGAGTTCGTCAACACCCATTTAACAACGTGTTGAAATAACAGGTCAGCTCTTACGTGTTCGAATAACAGATCAGCTCTTACGTGTTCAAATTACAGATCAGCTCTTACGTGTTCAAACATCCTGATTAACAGTAGCCCGTGAGAACAGTGGGCCCGTGGGAACAAGCATCTAACTCTATGTAACTCACAGTAAAATGATAATAACAAATAGTTAATGAAAAATTAATGGTAGCGTGCGTGAGTCTTACATTTTGCTTGGCCATAACCTGGCTCAAGCTCCTGCGAGCCATGAAAAGTTATGGTTATCTATGAAATAATACTGAGTACAGAAATAAGCAAATTATAGTTATTAACAAGAGTTACTCCTATATCAACTAGTTTTCTTGATAGGATTGATAACACACTCTACAATTGTTAGAGGATTAAAAAGATATATATATATATATATATATATATATATATATATATATATATATATATATATATATATATATATATATATATATATATATATATATAAAGTTAAGAGTAAATGTCAATAAGAGCAAGGTTATTAGGTACAGTAGGGTTGAGGGTCAAGTCAATTGGGAGGTGAGTTTGAATGGTGAGAGGCTGGAGGAAGTGAAGTGTTTTAGATATCTGGGAGTGGATCTGTCAGCGGATGGAACCATGGAAGCGGAAGTGGATCATAGGGTGGGGGAGGGGGCGAAAATTTTGGGAGCCTTGAAAAATGTGTGGAAGTCGAGAACATTATCCCGGAAAGCAAAAATGGGTATGTTTGAAGGAATAGTGGTTCCAACAATGTTGTATGGTTGCGAGGCGTGGGCTATGGATAGAGTTGTGCGCAGGAGGATGGATGTGCTGGAAATGAGATGTTTGAGGACAATGTGTGGTGTGAGGTGGTTTGATCGAGTAAGTAACGTAAGGGTAAGAGGGATGTGTGGAAATAAAAAGAGCGTGGTTGAGAGAGCAGAAGAGGGTGTTTTGAAGTGGTTTGGGCACAATATATATATATATATATATATATATATATATATATATATATATATATATATATATATATATATATATATATGTTATAAACAAAATCAGTATGGAAAAAAAAAATTCATGCAACTCATTCAATACATATTATTCTGGAGTTAGATTCCTCCTTAAATAAGGAAGTGCTGCTGCGACTACCTTCTGAACATCCAATGTGGCTGTAGGGAATTCTATATTAGACACCCTATGTCGTAGACGACATATAAGATGAATATTATGAATAATAATATGAGTGCAATAGACAACGAAATAATTGAAAATCCAGAAATATGAGAAGTGTACTTAAAAGGTACAAAAGCCAAAACATCTATTTCAGAGTCTAAATCTTCTTGAACCATAGATGGAAGGTGTTGGATATTTACTTCATTAATGATGGATAAGTTGATGTTTTGGGGGATTCGTTCTATACTCGGGATAGCTCTATCAATCTGGCCCAAAAAATGATCATGAGTGCCGAACAATTTGAAACTTGAACCGATAACAGTACATTGTTGTCCTAACTGAATGTGTCCCAGAAACAAATAAGATTTGGGGTGATTGGGTGGGCAATGAATGAGAACATTTTGTGGTTCTGGAAAAAAACAGGACGTGATATTTGTCCATACTTTCAATCCAAGGCTCAGTAACAGTAATTTCCTTAAAGGAACAGGAATGAAGAACATTTTGTTGATGCCCTAAAAGTAGTTGGTACTCACATGAGTTTGTTTGCAAATCATGAAAAACCAAGGTATTGGGGGGGCAAATCAAGATGTCAAGCAATGGTTTATGGCACAATGCTAAATCATGCAAGGAGGGATGTGCAATCAACGAGGAATTAATATTATACAAGAGAAAATTCATGTTATCAGCAAAGATGATAGTCTTTTGCAACTCTTTTGTATAATCAAAAGGGAATGGTATTACGTTCACAAGGCTGTAAATATTGGAGTCAGAGAATGGTATGTGAATAATGACCGTTTCGAGGATCACGTCAACCGTTAGTAAGGAGTAATAACTGGCCACGTGATGCAGAGGGAGAGCTGGGGTGTAACCGAATTTCGTCATCGCTTGTTTAATGATACGTGTTAGTTCCGAGAAGGGAGAAGACGATGGCGTGACAACTTGGTTTACCAGATTATTAATATCTTCCAATAAGTCAGTGAAATAATGTGCATAATAAGTGATTTGGGTATATAAACTATCAACATATGTGGAAATAGTCACCATAGCATATATAGTATTAACAGACTTTGACAGTAGTGCTACTTGTTGTGTCAGGTTATTAACAGTTAACATCATGTCATTCAAATATCTAGAATGTTGTTTTAAGACCTTAGCTTCAGCTTTAATAAACCTGTTGTTAAGAAGTTGTTATAATTGTAAAGATGCAATCTGATTCCTAGCTGAATTAAGTTCTTCCTGAGTAGCAGTACCAAACAAGTATGATTGGAGGGACCCTACAAAATTAAGCAGACCTCTCTTGCTTCTCCTCTGCTTTTCTGTTTTCATCCTGGTATTAGTATTTACTGGAGATTCAATGTCTTGTATTATGTCATATAGAATCGCACAGGTACTATTCAATTTCCAGGTCAACTGGTTTAACAAAGTTGGAGGAGGAGCAACACTAGAGTTTCTGATGGACGCACTGTTGTAAAACTTGAGTAAGGTAGACCGTAAGCGAGGTAGGGCCTCCATTAGTTTCACTAGATTATCATAAGTGTAGGGTAGACCCTCCAGGCCCCACTTAACCGAGACTGTCCCTCACGAGCCGGACCCCGCGGGGAGTCGTGAGAAGGGCGCCTGGTACTGCTATGGTGTCATATACAGGAAGACACCATAAGGACATGAGAAGGAAGAACCTGGAAAATGATAAACTTAGCAACTTCTTAAAGGCGAGGTCTTAATGAATACTGATGTGTCTGTAGTGGTGATGTTGGGGTATTCGGTTGTGGTGTGGGGACAGTCTGAACAGTGGTAGAAGTTGTTTGGGTGACACTGTTTGGGGTTTGAGGAGTACTTTCTGTTGTGGTACCGGAATGATCATGTTCAGAATACTGTAAAACTTTCAAGTGGTCCTCATGTTCTTCACGAATGTCACCTGTATTTAGATGTCGAACCCTGAACTTATGTCCCTTTAAATGAGCTAAGACTCTATAGGGGCCAGAAAATTTTGGGTCAAGTTTAGGAACCTCACTTCTAGAGTTAAATTCCTGCACCATTACCGAGAGTCCGGGAGCCACCTTTGATGGTTTCGCGGATTTATTAGCCTGATCCGTGAAGGTTGCAGTGGCTTCACCTAGATTTTCCTTGATTCTTTGATGAATCAATTGAGTTGTGCGATATTTTTCCGCTACAACTGATTTCTGGACCGCTGGACATGAAGGAGGGGGCGCTATTATGTCATACGGCAACACTTTATCAAAACCGTGTAAGGCGTGGAAGGGAGTGTCTCCAACTGACTTATGATAAGCTGAGTTTAATGAACATTGGACATCAGACAGGTATTCATCCCATTCATCATGATCAAAATTAATGTTGGTGCGAAGACACTGGAGGATCTTACGGTTCAACCTTTCTGCCAGGCCATTCGAGGCTGGATGATGTGCCATTATGTTACATTTATTTATGTTATACAATTTACAGAGTTCTTCTAATAATGAGTTATTAAAGTCCCCACCACTATCTGTAACCAAAATCTTAGGAGCATTATGTCTAAGATATATTTTTTGAACGCCTTAGCGACCGTGGCTGCTCTAAATCACAATATCTCGTGAAGGCATCAGTAATTACTAAAATGTATCTGTAGCCTGCCATGGACCTAGGGAAACCTCCTAATATGTCCATATGAACTCTTTCCCATGGGTATGTAGGTAAAGGATATTTCAACACAGTCTGCGGGGTAGTGGGACTTCCCTTGTATGTGTTACATGTTTGACACCTCAAAATATAATCCTTAATGTTTTTCTGCATTCTTGGCCAGAAACACCTCAAACGAGTTTGCTTATAGCATTCATCTGCGCCTGGGTGTGCGGCCTGCGGTGAATCATGTGCTAACTTCAAGAAATCCTGTACTAATGTTGTTGGAATTATTGTTTGCTTAACAACACGGGCGGGTACTCCTAATTTCGCGTCCCTGCACAAGACTCCCTGCGCTAAATACAATTCTCTGACTGGAACAACTGTTTTAGCATTCAATGAAGATCTTAAACCCTCTAGGTATTCTATGACAGAACCCCAGACTGGGTCATCTCGTTGATGTCGTGTCAACCTTTCTACATCAAAATCTACGGGGCTATTACCTACAGTGACTGTACCCACTCTGCGGGAGAGTGCGTCTGCAACTACATTGGATGAACGCGAAACAAAGCGAAAATCTGGGTCAAATGCTTATATAGTTAAAAACCACCTCTGAAACTTTCCTGTAGGATCTTGTCTTTGAAAAATACCTAACAGTGCTCTGTGATCTGTATAAACTGTAATAGGGTAACCATATATGTATTCCTTAAAATGCTTGAGTGCCCAAACAACTGCAAGGCCTTCCAATTCTGTTATTGAGTATTTCGATTCCGTCGTCGAACATGTACGGCTCGCATAAGCTATGGGAAAAAGTCTACCCCTATTTGACTCCTGCATAAGTACAGCTCCAAGACCCTGTTTACAAGCATCTGTGTGCAAAATGAAGGGTTTCTCAAAGTTGGGAAATCGAAGGATAGGTGCTTCTATCAAGTGTCGCTTGAGTAAGTTAAACGCATTGTCTTGCGCTGTTGACCACTGGAATGTAACTCCCTGTTTCAGAAGTGAAGTGAGTGGGTTTGCGATCTTCGCGAAATTAGCGATAAATCTTCGATAATATCCTGCTAAACCAAGGAAGGATTTGACCTTGTCTGTTGTGGAAGGGACTTAGGTGTGACCTAAGTAATTAATTCTTGTCTGTAGAAAGGAACATTTGGATAACTTGACCTTTAGGTTTGCATCCTTAAGTCGCAGAAATACTCTCTCAAGACTTTTGAAATGAGAAGCAATATCTGGAGACATGACAATTATATCATCAAGATAGACCAATACTTCTTTGCCCAACATGTGACAAAAAATGTTAGTCATTAACCTTGAGAAGGTGATTGGTGAGGAATGAAGACCGAAGGGCATGCATATGAACTGCCAATGACCATCTGGCGTACTGAACGCAGTCAGGGGGCGGCTTTCCTCTGACAAGGGAATCTGCCAAAATCCGCTTAGTAAATCCAAAGTTGAAAATACATTATTGTTACCGAGGCTATGAAGAAGCTCTGATACCACTGGTAATGGGAAACGACCTTTCAAAGTGACCTTGTTGAGTTTTCTAAAATCTATGACTGGTCTAAAAGTTCCGTCCTTTTTCGGAACGATCAGAAGTGGGGAATTCCACGGTGACCGTGATTCTTCTATGACCTTATCTTTCAACATGTCCTGAACAAGTTTGCTTGCTATGTCTCTGTGTGCGTGTGGCAAGCGATAGGCTGGGACGTAAATGGGACGTGTGTTTTTCTCTAAGTTAATAGCGTGAACATCCAAATGAGTTCTACCGAGTGGTTCTCCCGATAAGGCAATAGTAGACCTATACTGGTTGAGTAGGTCTGTTAACTGGTCAACATGCTTGGTTAATCCTACCTTGGGTATCATGTCAGGGGTGATGGTGGGGAGCTGACTCGAGCCGTGCACTGCTGAGTCAGGGGTAGGAGGAGTAGGTGGTGGTGGGTTAATGGAATGTGAGACTAGACGGATGTTAAACTCATGTAACTCCTCGTCTTGAATTCCGGACTTCAAAACGGAGAGTTCCACAAGTTTGGTCCCTCTACAGAGACGGACAGGAGTGGGTCCCGTATTGGCAATGTATACGGTAACCTCTCCATCCGCGGTCTCATGCATAGAGGCATCCATCGATAGTCCTTTAACAGTTAGTGATGAAGGTTCAGCAGCGACTCTTAGTACGAGATCACCCTGACTATGTCTCAGTCCATGATCAGTCATCCACTTTCGAGAAAGTGAGAGAGGAACCTTCGTTAATGTGTTACTATGCAGAGTCATATTTGTTGGAAGTTTACCACGGCAATGAGTAGAAAAATAAAAGGGTGGGTATTAGCCTCCGTGAAGCAGGACGTGGGAGCAGATGTATTAATGACCCTGACTGAGTGAGAACTCTTCTCTGACAACGGCAGGAACGTATTATCAACACAAACAACATTTTCATGATAAATAGGACAGATCTTATGTTGTGCCATAGAATGGCGTCCTAGTAACAAGTTAGCAGGAAAAGTTACACCTCGAACAATGTAAGGGGTTATGGTAATGACCGAGTCGCCAATGCAAATGTTCATTTTAATAGTGCCCCTTACGTCGAGATTTTCATTTGAGATACTTTGAAGGGATGGGTAAAAGTCCGAGTATCTAACAAGTTGAGTGCGCATTAATGGTTGAATAAAATCATAATGCATGACATCTGCTTCCGCGCCACTGTCTAGAAAGATTGTGATTGGCTTATCTTGGAAAGAACCCACTAAATCGAAACTTGTAATGTGAGAAAATGGCGAAGAACGAAAATGTCTTAAGAGTTCTTTATGTGACGGAGTCTTGTCATGAACGAGAGATTGTCATTGTTGATGATGACATGATGAACCTGTGTTAGATGACGTCTGTCTAGCTAATGCTCGGCATTCCGCTGAAGTGTGTCTAGCGTTCTTATGATATGAACACCTGTCTGGTGTTGTGGGGCGCGAGCGGGTGAAGGTCAGCCTGGTGTCTGACTGCAGGAAATTATGACACGGTCTGCAGCATTGTGACGACCGAGGGTGTGATGCCATGGGTCGCTGACTGCGTTTGTTGTTCTGGTCGAGGCGTGAGAAAGAGTCCGATGTGTAAGGACACACATTCGCTTTATGTCCTGGTTGGTGACACCGGAAACACGTAACCTTATGTGAGTGCTTGTCATCACTGCATCGCTTTAATTAACCGTGAGAGGAATGATTGTGTTGATCACTAGAATGTTTCCTCATACATTGGAAAGCTGACACCCTCCTCAGTGTCTTGGTGTTGTGATATCCACCTTTCTTTTTAGTGTAACTCAATACTTTCGTTACTGACCATGATGGGTCGATGTCTTCAGCAAGTAACCGCCGAGCTACGTTTGAAGGCAGGTCCTTGAGAATGAAGGTTAAGTGTAATAAACGCACGAGTGTTTGCACATGAGTTTCAGGCTTCATCATGGCCGACATCCAGGGTGAGGATTCATAAGCCTGCCTAAATAACCTCATTCTTCCATGTAAGGTACTCCAGTGATCAGGGATTGACGTATCATCCGTGTATGTTGTGTTAAAAGCACGTAAAAGGACGTTTATTAGATTATCTGAGAATGATTCCTCACAACCTATTTTAAACAACGTTTTAAATTCCTCCCAAGATGTACAGTTTTGAACATCCTCTGAGTCATAAACGACCCAAGCGTAATTGTTAGGCTTGTTGAAATCAATGAGATTTTTAGCAGCCGATATAAGCGCTTTGTCTCCTGAATCACCATTATGTTCAACAATGTCCTCTACGTTCCTGATCCACCGATCAAAATTTGATAGTTTACCATCATATAACTCGTGTGGTTCCCTCGCTTGTTTTAGTGTGAAAACTGTTTTTTGTGAAGTATCTGATTGTCCTGAGTTTTCGTGAGGTGGAGGGGGAGGTGGGTGTGGGTGTGGTAGCATATGGGAAGGTTTCTGTGGGTCATCTGTGTCACCAGAATCTGTCAAAACGACTTTGTGCGACGTCGTCATTTTAGAAGGTTGGTTCCGTTTATAGTAAGGGATCCTAGGTAATTTCCTAAGTACATATGAATCTTTACGATTACCGCATGGAATATCTTCGGACATGTAATACAATCAGACTTAAAGTGTTTAAGTAATAATCCTCTCGAAAAAATCAAAATACAATGAACACTATTGTCCTAATCCAAAATACCTAACCTGAATATTATTTGAAAATATTGTACTGAAATAAAGGCAATAAAAAGTTTGGGATAACAATATAACATATCAATACAAGATTCTGTATGCGAAAGTAATCATCACTAAAAACAACAGTAACAAAGTATGAAAACATAAGAATATATGCAAGAATAAGTAAAACACTTAGATTAATTTGCTAAACTACAAGGACGAATAGTCATATTACCCAAAAGTATATATATATATATATATATATATCATACAAAGCTCCATCAGCCAGGATCGAACCTGGGACCCCTTGTGCAAGAGGTAGGCATGCTAACCGCTAGGCTAAGGGTTCGATCCTGGCTGATGGAGCTTTGTATGTTCTATGAAGGTGCGCGTTCATATACACTTTATTCGTATTCATATAACTCCGCGTTGTACAGTCAGGTTCGGTAAAACGCTTTCAGCCGGCTATGTGTTCTGTTCGGAAACAACCGATAGACCCCGTTGCTCACCATAGTGAGACGAAGGGTATTCGAGTACTTAGTATTTCGAATAGTTGTTTCCTATTATACAGTCCCTTAGCCTAGCGGTTAGAATGCCTACCTCTTGCACAAGGGGTCCCAGGTTCGATCCTGGCTGATGGAGCTTTGTATGTTCTATGAAGGTGCGCGTTCATATACACTTTATTCGTATTCATATAACTCCGCGTTGTACAGTCAGGTTCGGTAAAACGCTTTCAGCTGGCTATGTGTTCTGTTCGGAAACAACCGATAGACCCCGTTGCTCACCATAGTGAGACGAAGGGTATTCGAGTACTTAGTATTTCGAATAGTTGTTTCCTATTATACAGTGCCTTAGCCTAGCGGTTAGCATGCCTACCTCTTGCACAAGGGGTCCCAGGTTCGATCCTGGCTGATGGAGCTTTGTATGTTCTATGAAGGTGCGCGTTCATATACACTTTATTCGTATATATATATATATATATATATATATATATATATATATATATGTCTATATTTATAGACTAGGGACTAGTAACACACAAAAGGAGCATACCTCACAGAGTGAGCCATTTTGACACAGTTCTTATCTGAATGGGAGATTCGCTCGCTTAGACGTCTCGGGTGTGGCGCAGCGAGGTGGAGACGTGTGCAGAGGAGCGGCTCGCTATCAGGAATGTTGAGTGAGCAACAAGGGCCGGACCACGCGATGCTGACGTCTGGGATGTCGCCACGCCTGCTGATGGTGCGTCTCCGGAGTGGTCGACAGGATGACCTCCACGTTGGTGTTGGCAGGATCGCTGACCTTGCTGGAGACGCGTGGATGTGATGACAACACTCCATGGTGGAGGCGCTGTGTTCCCTTGCAAGTGACACAGTGTCAGCAATGCAATATAGACGTATCTTCACTGCCTGGAGATACGGGTGATAGAGAACGTAGTCGGCCGTGGATTCCGCCCTTAAAGTCCACTGGAGCGAGCGCCAAGACTGTCAGGTAGGCTTGTATGACTGCTGGGACCACCAGGCGTAGAAATATGAAGTAGACGTGACGGTCGTCCGCGGTCACGTAGGTTCTTACTTCGCTGCCACCACTTGTAAGGTTACGTCGACAGGAATGAATACAGGTCTTCTTCGTGGATGGTAGTCAATGAAGATCAGGCAGCCTTTGTAGATTTATTACAAAAGAATATGTACGTACATCTGTAGTACTCTGGGCTATAGTCTTATGACACACTACGACACACCCTAGTGAACATTGTGACGATGCTGGCCGGTGTGTTCCCTCGGGTCACACTGACAGGAGTTACATGGGAGTCCGTCAACACCCATTCAAAAACGTGTTCAAATAACAGGTCAGCTCTTACGTGTTCGAATAACAGATCAGCTCTTACGTGTTCAAATAAAAGATCAGCTCTTACGTGTTCAAACATCCTGATTAACAGTAGCCCGGAGGAACAGTGGGCCCGTGGGAACATGCATCTAACTCTATGTAACTCACAGTAAAATGATAATAACAAATAGTTAATGAAAAATTAATGGTAGTGTGCGTGAGTCTTACATGGTGATATATCGTCTTAGCAGCTAAACTCTTGTTGTGGCTATCTTTTGGGTATTTTCTATCTTGAATATTTTGCCATGGCAGCTACATTATCAACGTTACTATATTTTCATGGTAGCTATATCGTCATAGTGACGACATTGGCACGGTGGCTATATTGTAATTCTCAATACAATGCTCGCTACATTATCTTGGTCGCTGTAACAAGTTGATGGCTATATTGCTATGATTAATTTTGTCGTTGGGGATATATTTGTCACTACCTACAATATTGTTGTGATTATATGATCATGATAACAATATATTCATGGCGGCTTCTTTGGTATTGTAAGTGTAAGTGTATGGATATCATATCATCATGTCACTTATACTGTCATGGTTTTTATACTGTGATATTGTTTATGTCAACCTGCTGATTATATGATCATGATTGGTCTATGATTATGGTAACTATATTGTAATGCCGATGATATTTCATTATGATAATTTTGTCATGTTGACTAAAATTTCATGACATCTATAATGTTTTGGCAGGTACAGTTTCAAAATTGTTACATTGTTTTATGGTCTATACTGTCAAGGTGTCTATATTATAATGATATATCCTGTCTTGTTCGCTATTTTGTCATAGAGACTATGTTGTCCTGAGCGGCTATATGTTTGCTATGATTCAAAAGTGACTATTTGTCACAGTATCTATATTGTCATGTAGTTATACTGCCATATTGAATATGATTTGTATATTTCTTTCTTGCTTCTTTGACTATATTGTCACATCAGTTATATGATCACTGTGGCTATATTGTTATAGTGAATAAATTACCGTCATGACTATATTATCAAAATGGTCATATCATCATGGCAGACATATTGACATGGAGGCTATATTTTCATGATATTTATAGAGTCATTGTAAGTTTATTATCAAGGTGACTAATGACATGGTGATGATTTGTATCGTGACATTATTATCATGGTGGCTGAACTATGATGGTGCCTATATTCTCGTTTGCTGTATTTTCAATGTTGCTCTTTTGTGAATATGGCTTTGTTGTCAGTGTAGCTATAATGTCATGGGGAACATATTTTCATAGTGGCAGTATTGTCATTATGACTATACCGTCATTTTGGCTATCTTTTCATTTTAGTTACATTGCTATAATGTATATATCGTCACCTTAGCTATATTGGCAAGGTGATCTTTTTATAGGTGATATATTGTCATTATTTAACTCTTGCATACTTTGTCATAAGCGAAATATTATCATGATAATTATATTTTTATGGTGACAAGATTGTCATAGCGACTATATTATCATTATGACTATAATGTCACAGTGACTATATTGCCAAGATAACTATATTGTCATGGTGACTTTTTTATCATGATTTTTATATTGTCATAATGACTGTATTTTCGTAGAAGCTTTTTTAATGGTGTTGATATTGCCCTTGAGGATATACCATTATAGAAGAGAAATTGTCATTTTGATTAAATTATCAGCTGACTACATTGCCATGATATGCTATACTGTTATGGTTTCAGTACTGTCATGGTAAATCTTTTATTACTGTTTCTACATTGCAATGGAAACCAAAATGGTAGGTGGCTATATTTTCATGGTAGGATAATTTTATCATGGCGATCATATTGCATTTCTGAGTACATTCTCATGGTGACTATGTTGCCATAATATCTACATTGTCATATAATTTGTCAAATTGATAGCAATATTGTCTTAGAGACGGTACTGTCCTGTTATGGGTATTGTCACGGTGGTTGTATTGTCAACGTGACTATATAGTCATGTTGGCTCCATTGTCGTTAAGATCACATTATTATGGTAAGTATATTACCATAGTGGCTGTAGTGTTAAATCACTATATCGCCATGATGGCTATTTGTCATTTTTGTTATATAACAAGGAGGTGACTGTCTTTTCATGTTGGCAATATTGTCAGAATAGCTATATTGTCGAGTAGTGAGTATATATATTTCTTTTCTGGCGGTATATTATCATGATGGCAATAATGACATTTTGCCGATATTGGCAAGGCGATATAGTGTTTTAGTAGCTAAACTCTTGTTGTGGATATTTTTCAATTGTATATTTTATCATGGTAGCTACATACTCAATGTTACTATATTTTCATGGTAGCTACATTGTCATGATGAAGACATTGGCATGGTGGTTGTATTCTTACTTTCAATATGATGCCGTCCTGGCTACATTATCTTGGTCGCTATATCAACTTGATGGCTATATTGTTATGGTTAATTTTGTCTTTCGGAATATATTTTTCAATTAGTGACAATACTGTTGTGATTATATGATCATGATAATATTTTCATGAAAACTTATGTGGTATTGTAAGCGTAAGTGAATGGATATCATCTCATCATGTCACTTAAATTGTCATGGTTTTTACACTATGATCTTGTTTATGTCAAGCCTGCTGATTATATAATCATGATTGGTGTATGATTATGGTAACTATATTGTAATGTCGTTCTATTTCATTGTGAAAATTTTGTCATGTTGACTACAATTCCATGACAGCTATAATGTTATGAGCATATCATGATGATAAATCCTGTCTGAGTCACTGATTTTTCACAGAGACTATATTGTCCTGGAGTCTATATTTTTGCCATGATCCGAAAACGACTATCTATTAACAGTATCTATATTGTCAGGTGGTTATATTGCCATTGTGAATATAAGTTGAATGTTTCTATATTTTTGCTTTGATTATATTGTCATATCACTTATATAATCATCGTACCTTTTTTGTCATAGTGAATAGATTGTCGTCGTGACTATATTTTCATAATGGCTAAATTTTCATAGCAAATATCTTGACATGAGGGCTATATTTTCATGATATTTATAAAGTCATTGTAAGATTACTGTCAAGGTGACTCTATTGTCCTGGTGATAGAGTTATATCGTGATGTTATTGTCAAGACGGCTGTATTGTCATGGTGGCTATATTGTAGTTTGCTGTATTTTAATTTTACGCTTTTGTGAAGATAGCTTTACTGTCAGTGTACCTATAGTGTCATGGAGAATATATTTTCATAGTGGAATTATTGTCATTATGAACATACTGTCATTTTCGCCATCTCCTTATTTTGGTTACATTTCTATCATAAATATATCATCACCTTGGCTACATTAGCAACGTTTTTTTTTTTTTTACGGTTGCTATATTTTCATTTTTTTAATAATGCATTTTTTCTCGTAAGTGATACATTATCATGATAAATATAACATTCCGGTAACTATATATTGGCATTTTGACTATACTGTTATTATGACAATGATATCATGTTGGATATCTTGCCAAAGTAACTTTATTTTCATGGTGTCTATTTCATCATGATGGTTATAATCTCATGATGACTACATTTTCACGGTAGCTTTTATATTGGTGTTGGGTTTGCCCTTGAGGATGTATCAATATAAAACGAGATTCTCATTTTGATTAAATCATTAGGGGACTACATTGTCGTGATATGCTATATTGTTATGGTTTAAGGAATGTCATTGTATATGTATTATTATGTTGGCTATATTCCAATGGAAGCCAGAGTGGCAGAGTGGCTATATTTTCATAATATAATCATTTTGTTATATCGATTAATGTAATGTCATGGTGGTAGTATTGTCATCGTGTCTATATGGTCATGGTAGTTATATTTCCATTAAGATTATATTGATATGGTAACTATATTGCCATGGCGGCTATATTGTTAAATGAATATATTGCCATGATGGATATTTGTTATTTTTTGTTATATTACAAGGGGGTGATTGTCTTTTCATGTTGCCTATATATAGGGTACCTATATTGTTATCATAAGATTACAGTCATAACAAAATGATTATATTATGAAAATATAGACACTCTGCCACTATGGCTTCCATTGGGATATAGCCAACATAATAATACATATACAATGACATTCCTGAAAAGATAACAATATAGCATATCAAGACAATGTAGTCCCCTAATGATTTAATCAAAATGAGAATCTCGTTTTATAATGATACATCCAACGTAACGATGTATATAACATAGCAATGTAACCCATATTAGAAGATAGCCAAAATGACTTTATTTCATAATGACAATTGCGTCACTATGAAAATTTGTTCCCAATGAAAGTATAGCTACACTGACATTAAAGCCATATTCACCAAAAAGTACATTGAAAACGCATCAAACGACAATATTGCCACCATGATTGTACATCCACCATAACAATAATGTTACAACATAAATCAATCACTGTCATATTAGAGTAAACTTGAAAAAATGTTTACAGTTACCATAAAAGTATCATGAGAATATAGCATCCATATCAACATATTTCCCATGAAAATTTAGCCATTACGATAGTATAGTCACAACTATAATATATTCACTATAACAGCAAAGCCACCATGGCCATATAACTGATATAACAATATAGCCAACGCAACATTAAAGAAACATTCAGAATATGTTCACAACGTTAATATAGCCACCTGACAATATAGATACCGTGACAAAATAGTCGCTTTCCGATCATAGAAAACATATAGCCCCTAAAGTATATAGTGTCCAGGAGACAATAGCGTCCGAAAAAGAATTTATCAATACTATACAGCCGCCTTAACAGTATAGCCCATGAAACAATGTCAAAAACATGAAAATGTACCTGCCATGCCAATATAACTACTATGAAAATGATGTCAACATACCAAAATGATCAAAAAAGATATTGCCATTGTTATATAGTTATAATAATCATACATTAATGATGATAATGTAATCAGCATTTTCACAAAAGCACTATCACCGTTTAAAAGCATGACAGACTAAGTTACAAGATGATATGATATCCAGACAGATACACTCAAGATGCCAAATAAGCCTTCGTAGAAATATTATCATGATCATATAATCAAAACCAAATTGTAGGTAAAGACAAAATACATCCCCAACGATGAAATTGACCGTAGCAATATAGCTATCAAGTTGATATAGCGATCAAGATAATGTAGCCAGGATTGCTTTCTATTAAACATAACAATACACCCTCCAAGCCAATATCGTCATCTTTACAATGTAGCTTGCATGAATTATAGTAACCTTGACAATGTAGGTACTATGATAAAGTATTCCCATGAAAAAATGTTCAAAACAACAGTTGGGCTGCGAACACTATATCACCATGGTAATCTTGCCAAAATTCTAGTATAGCCATCATGGCAATATACCAAAAGGAAAAAAAAATATCCACCACAATAAGATAGCTAACTTAACAATATAGCTACTTTGACAAAAAGCCATGATGGCAATATAGTTACCATAAGAATGTAATCTTAATGACAGTATAGCTATCATGACCATAGAGTCACGATGACAAGACAACCATGATGACCATACAGGCAACATGACAATACAGTCTCTATGACAATATTGCCATCAATTTAATAAATCAAATGACAATAAAGATATTATGGCAACACAGTCACCATGACAATATATTCAAAAATACAATAAAATACTAATAACAAAATGATCAAACCATGAAAATATAGCCACCCTGCCACTATGGCTTCCATTGTGATGTAGCCAACATAATATACATTCACCATGACACTACTGAAACTGTAACAATATAGCATATCATGGCAATGTATTCACCTAATAATTTATACAAAATGATATATCAGTTTTTATAATGATATATCTCCAAGGGTAAATCAACACCATTAAATAAGCTACAATGAAAATGTAGTCACATGTAGTTATCTTAGCAATATAGCCACTAAGACATTGTAGTCATAATGACAATATAGTCACCATGACAATATACTGTGACTTTAATGATATAGTTATGAAGATAATGTTTCACTGATGAAAAAATATGCATGATTAAAAAAAATGACAATATAGCAATATAGCCTTGCCAATATAGCCAAGGTGACGATATGTAAATCTTCGCAATGTAACCAAAATGAGCAGATAGCCAAAATGACGATATGTTCATAATGACAATACTGCTACTACGAAAATATATTCCCCATGACACTATAGCTACAATGACAATAAAGCAATCTTCACAAAAGAGTAACATTGAAAATACAGGAAACGACAAAGTAGCCACAATGACAATGCAGCTATCGTGACAATAATATCACGATATACATCAATCGCCAGGCTATTAGAGTCACCTTGATAGTAATCTTTCAATGACTTTATAAATATCATGAAAATATAGCCCTCATGTCAACACATTTCCTATGACAATTTAGTCATTATGATAACATAGTCACGACGAGAAGATATTCACTATGACAATAAAGCTACCATGATCATATAACTGATATGACAATATAGATTTCAGTATATGTAGTGTCCAGGACAATATAGAAATTACGGCAACACAGTAACCATGAGAATATACTCAGAAATACAATAAAATCGTCATAACAAAATGATCCAACCATGAAAATATAGTTACCCTGCCACTATGACTTTAATTGAGATGTAACCAACATAAAATACATTCAACATGACAGTACTGAAACTATAACAATATCGCATATCATGGCAATACATTCACATGATAATTTAAAAAAAAGGAAATTTTCGGTTTTATAATGTATCTTCAAGAGCAAAATCAACACCATTAAATATGCTACAATGAAAATGCAGTCAAACTGTCATTATAACCATCATCATGAAATACTCACCATGACAGTATAGTTATCTTAGCAATATAGCCACTAAGAGATTATAGTCATAATGTCAACTTGGTCAAAATGACAATATACTGTCACATTAATAGTAAAGTTATCACGATAATGTATCGCTTATGAAAAAATATGCATGACTAAAAAAATGACAAAATAGCAACTATAAAAGATATCACCTTGACACTATAGCCAAGGTGACGATATGTAGATCTTCGTAATATAACCAAAATGAGTAGATAGCCAAAATGACGGTATGTTCATAATGACAATACTACTGCTATGAAAATATATCCCCCATGACACTATAGCTACAATGACAATAAAGCAATTTTCACAAAAGAGTAACAGTAAAAATACAGCAAACGACTATATAGCCACCATGAAAGTACAGCCACTATGACAATAATGTCACGATATAATTCACTGACTATATAAATATCATGAAAATAAGGCTTCCATGTCAACATACTTACCATGACAATTTAGCCAATATGATAATATAGTCAAGATGGCAATATATTCACTATAACAAAATAGCCATGATCATATAAGTGACATGACAATACAATCAACGCAACAATACGGAAGCATTCAAATTATATTCATTATGGCAATATAAGCACCTGACAATATTGATGCTGTGACAAAATAGTCTCTTTCGGATCATAGCAAACATATAGGCTCCAGGACAATATAGTGTCCATGACAAAATAACGACCAAGACAAGATTTTTAATTAAGATATAGTCACCTTGACAGTATAGACGATAAAGCAATGAAACAACAATGAAAATGTACTTGCCATAACAATATAACTACCATGAAAATGCAGGCAACATGACAAAATTGTCACAATGAATTATAATCGCCATTACAATTTAGTTACCATAATCATATATCAATCATGATGATATCATCAGGAAGCTGACATAAACACCATCACAGTATAAAAACCATGACAATATAGTGACATCATAATATGATATCGATACACTTGCACTCACATTACCAAATAAGCCGCCATGAAAATATTGTCATCATGATCATATGATTAAAACAAAATTGTAGTTAATGACAAAATATAAACACAACGACAAAATTAACCATAGCAAAATAGCTAGCAAGTAAATATAGCGACCAAGATAATGTAGTTAGGATGGCATTATATTGAAAATAACAATACAGCCACAATGGCAATATCGTCACCATGACAATGGAGCTACCATGAAAATATAGTAACATTGACAATGTAGCTACTATGATAATAAAATCGCAGGGAACATATCCACAATAACAGTTTATTTGCTAAGACACTATATCACCAGGCCAATATCGCCAAAATGTTAGTCTAAGCATCATGGCAATATACCACCAGAAAAAGAAAATAAGCACCACAATGATATAGCTATCTTAACAATACAGCTACCCTGATAATATATTCAATATGAAAAGACAGTCACCTCTTTACAGTATAACAAAAATGAAAAATAGCTATCGTGTCAATGTAATCACCTATCAATATAGTCACCTTGGCAATATAGTTACCATAACCATGTAATCATTACTGGAATATAACCAACATGACTATATAGTCAAGATGACATGCAACCATCATGACAATTCAGGGAACATGACATTAGAGTCTCTACGACAATATTGCAATCGCTTCAACAAATTAAATGATAATATGGATATTACTGGAACACAGTCACCATGACAGTATTATCACAAATGCAATATAACCGCGATAACAAAAATATCCTACCATGAAAATTTAGCCACCCTGCCACTGCAATATAGCTAACATAATAATACATTCACTACGACAGTACTGAAATCATGATAATATAGCATATCATGACAATGTAGTCACCTGATGACAGTCTAGCACCAGCTACCGACGTGTACGGAGCTGCTGTCGTCTTTCATAGCTAGGCTGTAGCTATTCCTCCCTGCGTTGTCGCTACCCTTCCTTTGTTTTGAAGGTTATATCCTATATGATCATGATTGGTGTATGATTATCGAAAGCATAATGTGATATCGTTTGTATTTCATTGTAATGAATTTGTCATAGTAACTATATTTTCATGTAAGCGATATTTTTATGGTAGGTACATTTTCATGGTTGTTCCACTGTTTTAATGGCTATATTGTCAAGGTGACTGTATTGTGATGATAAATCCTGTCTTCTTCGCTATTTTGTCATAGAGACTATATTCTCTTGGACGCTATATGTTTGCTATGATCCAAATATGACTATTTTGTCACAGTATCTATATTTTCATGTGGCTGTATTCTCAGAGTCGATATAATTTATAAATGCGTTTATTAGTGCGTTGACTATACTGTCATATCATTTATGTGATCATGGTGGCTTTATTGTTATGGTGAATATATTAGCGTTTTGACTATATTATCAGAATGGCCAAACTGTCACTTTAAAGATATTCATATGGAGGCTATATTTTCACGACAAATATATTTATATGGACGCTATATTTTCATGATGTTCATGTACTCATTGTATATTCATTATCAAGGTGACGCTAATGTCCTGGCGATTGATTTATATCGAGAGATTATTGTCACGGTGGCTTTATTGTCTTGATGGCTGTACAGTCGTTTGCTATTTTTTAAGTAGAACTCTTTTTGTGAAGATGGCTTTATTGTCAGTGAAGCTGGAGACTCGTGGGGACCATATTTTTATAGTTACATTATTGTCATTATGAACATACCGTCGTTCTGGTTATCATCTCTTTTTCTTTACCTTGCTATGATGTATATATCGTCACCTTGACTATAGTGGGAAGGTGATCTTTTTTATAGGTGCTATTCTGTCATTTTCTAATCATGCATATTTTGTCACAAGCGATATATCATTTTGATAACTTTATTATTAAGGTGACAGTATTTTAATAGCGACTATATTGTCATAATGACTATAATCTCAGAGTGGCTATATTGCCATGATCACTATTTTATAATGATATTTATGTCATAGTGACTTTATTTTCATGGCAGCTTTTTAATGGTGTATAAAATTTGTCCCTGAGGTTATACCATAATAGAAGCGAAATTTTTATTTTTCATTAAATGATCAAGTGACTACATTGTCATGATATGCTATATTATCATGCTTTCAGTACTGTCGTGGTGATAGTTTTGTTATTGTGGCTATATTATAATGGAAGCCATGGTGGCAGGGTGACTATATTTTCATGGTAGGATTATTTTATTATGACGATTATATAACATTTCTGAGTATATTGTAATTGTGATTGTATTGCCATAGTATCTATATTGTCATTTAACTTGTTGAATTACTGGCAATATTGTGTTATAGACTGTATTTTGATGTTTTTTGTACTGTCATGGTAGTTGTATTGTCATCTTGACTATAAGGACATGGTGACTATATTGCCGTTAAGAATACATTGCTATGGTAATCATATTGCCATGATGGCTATAATGTTTGGTTACCATATTGCCATGATGGCTATATTGTTTAGTTACCATATTGCCATGATGGCTATTTGTCATTTTTTTTTTTTATATTTGAAGAAGGTGGCTGTCTTTGAATGTTACCTATATTGTCAGAGTAGTATATTGTCAAGTTAGCTATATCGTTGTGATGAGTATTTTTTCTGTTGATATATTGCCATGATGGCTATACTAAAATTTTAGAGATATTGGCATGGTGATATATCGTCTTAGCAGCTAAACTCTTGTTGTGGCTATATTTTGGGTATTTTCTATCTTGAATATTTTGCCATGGCAGCTACATTATCAACGTTACTATATTTTCATGGTAGCTATATTGTCATGGTGACGACATTGGCACGGTGGATGTATTGTAATTTTCAATACAATGCTCGCTACATTATCTTGGTCGCTATAACAATTTGATGGCTATATTGCAATGATTAATTTTGTCGTTGGGGATATATTTGTCACTACCTACAATATTGTTGTGATTATATGATCATGATAACAATATATTCATGGCGGCTTCTTTGGTATTGTAAGTGTAAGTGTATGGATATCATATCATCATGTCACTTATACTGTCATGGTTTTTGTACTGTGATATTGTTTATGTCAACCTGCTGTTTATATGATCATGATTGGTCTATGACTATGGTAACTATATTGTAATGCCGATGATATTTCATTATGATAATTTTGTCATGTTGACTAAAATTTCATGATATCTATAATGTTTTGGCAGGTACAGTTTCATGATTGTTACATTGTTTTATGGTCTATACTGTCAAGGTGTCTATATTATAATGATATATCCTGTCTTGGTCGCTCTTTTGTCATAGAGACTATGTTGTTCTACCGGTTATATGTTTGCTAAGATTCAAAAGAGACTATTTGTCACAGTATCTATATTGTCATGTAGTTATACTGCCATATTGAATATGATTTGTATATTTCTTTCTTGCTTCTTTGACTATATTGTCACATCAGTTATATGATCACTGTGGCTATATCGTTATAGTGAATAAATTGCCGTCATGACTATAATATGATAATGGCCAGATTATCATGGCTGACATGTTGACATGGAGGCTATATTTTCATGATATTTATAGTGTCATTGTAAGTTTATTATCAAGGTGACTAATGACATGGTGATGATTTGTATCGTGACATTATTATCATGGTGACTGAACTATGATGGTGGCTATATTCTCATTTGCTGTATTTTCAATATTGCTCTTTTGTGAATATGGCTTTGTTGTCAGAGTAGCTATAGTGTCATGGGGAAAATATTTTCATAGTGGTAGTATTGTCATTATGACCATACCGTCATTTTGTCTAGCTTTTCATTTTAGTTACATTGCTATAATGTGTATATCGTCACCTTAGCTATATTAGCAAGGTGATCTTTTTATAGGTGATATATTGTCATTATTTAACTCTTGCATACTTAGTCATAAGCGAAATATTATCATGATAATTATATTTTTATGGTGATAATATTGTCATAGCGACTATATTATCATTATGACTATAATGTCACAGTGACTATATTGCCAAGATAACTATATTGTCATGGTGACTTTTTTATCGAGAGTTTTATAATGTCATAATGACTGTATTTTCGTAGAAGCTTTTTTAATGGTGTTGATATTGCCCTTGAGGATATACCATTATAGAAGAGAAATTGTCATTTTGATTAAATTATCAGGTGAATATATTGCCATGATATGCGATACTGTTATTGTTTCAATACTGTTATGGTAAATCTTTTATTACTGTTTCAACATTGCAATGGAAACCAAAATGGTAGGTGGCTATATTTTCATAGTAGGATAATTTTATCATGGCGATTATATTGCATTTCTGAGTATATTGTCATGGTGACTATGTTGCCATAATATCTATATTTTCATATAATTTGTGTTATTGATGGCAATATTGTCTTAGAGACGGTACTGTCATGTTTTCCGTATTGCACGGTGGTTGCATTGTCAACGTGACTACATAGTCATGTTGGCTCCATTGTCGTTAAGATCACATTGTTATGCTAACTATATTACCATAGTGGCTGTATTGTTAAATCACTATATCGCCATGATGGCTATTTGTCATTTTTGTTGTATAACAAGGAGGTGACTGTCTTTTCATGTTGGCAATATTGTCAGAATAGCTATATTGTCGAGTAGTGGGTATATATATTTCTATTCTGGCGGTATATTATCATGATAGCAATAATAACAGTTTGGCGATATTGGCATAGCGATATAGTGTTTTAGGAGCTAAACTCTTGTTGTGGATATTTTTCAATTGTATATTTTATCATGGTAGCTACATAGTCAAGGTTACTATATTTTCATGGTAGCTACAAGGTCATGGTGAAGACATTGGCATGGTGGTTGTATTCTTACTTTCAATATAATGCCGTCCTGGCTACATTATCTTGGTCGCTATATCATCTTGATGGTTATATTGTTATGGTTAACTTTGTCTTTCGGGATATATTTTGTAATTAGTGACAATACTGTTGTGTTTATAAGTTCATGAAAACTTATATGCTATTGTAAGTGTAAGTGAATGGATATCATCTCATCATGTCCCTTAAATTGTGATGGTTTTTACACTATGATCTTGTTTATGTCAACCTGCTGATTATATAATAATGATTGGTGTATGATGATGGTAACAAATATTGTAATGTCGTTTCATTTTATTGTGATAATTTTGTCATGTTGACTACAATTCCATAACAGCTATAATGTTATGATCATATCATGATGGTAAATCCTGTATGAGTCACTGATTTTTCACAGAGACTATATTGTCCGGGGCTCTATATTTTTGCTATGATCCGAAAACGACTCTCTATTAACAGTATCTATATTGTCAGGTGGTTATATTGCCATTGTGAATATAAGTTGAATGTTTCTATATTTTTGCTTTGATTATATTGTCATATCAGTTATATGATCATGGTAGCTTTATTGTCATAGTGAATAGATTGTCGTCGTGACTATATTTTTATAATGGCTAAATTGTCATAGCAAATATCTCGACATGGGGGCTATATTTTCATGATATTTATAAAGTCATTGTAAGATTACTGTCAAGGTACCTTTATTGTCCTGGTGATTGAGTTATATCGTGATATTATTGTCAAGATGTTTGTATTGTCATGGTGGCTATATTGTAGTTTGCTGTATTTTAATTTTACGCTTTTGTGGAGATAGCTTTATTGTCAGTGAACCTATAGTGTCATTGGAGAATATATTTTCCTAGTGGAATTATTGTCATGTACATTCTGTCATTTTGGCCATCTCCTTATTTTGGTTACATTTCTATCATAAATATATCATCACCTTGGCTACATTAGCAACGTGATCTTTTTTTACGGTTGCTATATTTTCATTTTTTAATCATGCATTTTTGGTCGTAAGAGATACATTATCATGATAACTATAACATTCCGGTAACTATACATTGGCATTTTGACTATGTTGTTATTATGACAATGGTATGTTGGATATCTTGCCAAAGTAACTTTATTGTCGTGGTGTCTATTTCATCATGATGGTTATAATGTCATGGTGACTACATTTTCACGGTAGCTTTTACATTGGTGTTGGGTTTGCCCTTGAGGATGTATCAATATAAAACGAGATTCTCATTTTGATTAAATCATTAGGGGACTTCATTGTCGTGATATGCTATATTCTTATGGTTTCAGGAATGTCATTGTATGTGTATAATTATGTTGGCTATATTCTAATGGAAGCCACAGTGGCAGAGTCGCTATATTTTCAGGATATAATCATTTTGTTATGTCGATTATATTCAACTTGTGTGTATATTGTCATAGTGACTGTTGCCATAATATCTATACTGTCATGTGATTTGTTGAATTGGTGGCTATATTGTCATAATGTAATGTCATGATTCCTGTATTGTCTTGGTGGTTGTATTGTCATCGTGTCTATATGGTCATGGTAGTTATATCTCCATTAAGATTATATTGATATGGTAATTATATTGCCATGGTGGCTGTATTGTTAAATAAATATATCGCCATGATGGCTATTTGTTATTTTTTGTTATATTACAAGGGGGTGATTGTCTTTTCATGTTGCCTATATATCAGGGTACCTATATTGTTATCATAAAAATACAGTCATAAAGACAATATAGTCGCCATGCCAATATTTTCACCTTAATGATATGGGTATCATGATAATATATCGCTTATAACAGAATATGCACGATTAAAAAATGACAATATACCACCTATAAAAAAACACCTTCCCAATATAGCTAAGGTGACGATATATATAGCATAGCAATGCAACCCAAATTAGAAGATAGCTAAAATGACTTTATTTCATAATGACAATTGCGTCACTATGAAAATTTGTTCCCAATGAAAGTATAGATACACTGACATTAAAGCCATATTCACTAAATAGTAACATTGAAAACGCATCAAACGACATTATAGCCACCATGATTGTACAGCCACCATAACAATAATGTTACAACATAAATCAATCACTGTGATATTAGAGTAAACTTGAAAAAAATTTTACAATTACCATAAAGGTATCATGAGAATATAGCATCCATATGAACATATTTCCCAAGAGAGTTTAGCCATTATGATAGTATAGTCACAACTACAATATATTCACTATAACAACAATGCCACTATGATCATATAACTGATATAACAATATAGTCCACGCAACATTAAAGAAACATTCAGAATATATTCACAACATCAATATAGCCACCTGACAGTATAGATACCGTGACAGAATAGTCGCTTTCGGATCATAGAAAACATATACCCTCTAAAGTATATAGTGTCCAGGAGACAATAGTGTCCAAAACAGGATTTATCAATACTATACAGTATAGTATATTACAGTATAGCCCATAAAATAATGTCAGAACCATGAAAATGTACCTGCCATACCAATATAACTACTATCAAAATGAAGTCAACATACCAAAATGATCAAAAAAGATATTGCCATTGCTATATAGTTACAATAATCATACATTAATGATGATAATGTAATCAGCATTTTCACATAAGCACCATCACCGTTTAAAAGCATGACAGACTAAGTTACATAATGATATGATATCCAGACAGATACACTCAAGATGCCAAATAAGCCGTCATAGAAATATTATCATGATCATATAATAACAACCAAATTGTAGGTAAAGACAAAATACATCCCCAACGATGAAATTGACCGTAGCAATATAGCCATTAAGTTGATATAGCGACCAAGATGATGTAGCCAGGATGGCATTATATTAAACATAACACCCGCCATGCCAATATCGTCATCTTTACAATGTAGCTTGCATGAAATATAGTAACCTTGACAATGTAGGTACCAAGATAATATATTCCCATGAAAAAATGTCCAAAACAACAGTTGGGCTGCGAACACTATATCACCATGCTAATCTTGTCAAAATTCTAGTATAACCATCGTGGAAATATACCAAAATGAAAAAAAATACCCACACAATAAGATAGCTAACTTAACAATATAGCTACTCTGACAAAAAGCCTTGATGGCAATATAGTTACCATAAGAATGTAATCTTAATGACAGTATAACCATCATGACCATAGAGTCAAGATGACAAGACAACCATGATGACCATACAGGCAACATGACACTACAGTCTCTATGACAATATTGCCATCAATTTAATAAATCAAATGACAATATAGAAATTATGGCAACACAGTCACCATGACAATATATTCAAAAATACAATAAAATACTAATAACAAAATGATCAAACCATGAACATATAGCCACCCTGCCACTATGGCTTCCATTGTAATGTAGCCAACATAATAAACATTCACCATGACAGTACTGAAACTATAACAATGTAGCATATCATGACAATGTATTCACCTCATAATTTAAACAAAATGAAATTTCCGTTTTTATGATGATATATATCGAAGGGTAAATCAACACCATTAAATAAGCTACATTGAAAATGTAGTCACATGTAGTTATCCTACCAATATAGCCACTAAGAGATTATAGTCATAATGAAAATATAGTCACCATGACAATATACTGTCACTTTAATGATGTAGTTATCAAGATAATGTATCACTCATGAAAAAATATATATGATTAAAAGACATGACACTATATTAACTATAAAAAGATCACTTTCCCAATATAGCCAAGGTGACGATATGTAAATCTTCGCAATGTAACCAAAATGAGCAGATACCCAAAATGACGATATGTTCATAATGACAATACTGCTACTACGAAAATATATTCCCCATGACACTAAGCTACAATGACAATAAAGCAATCTTCACAAAAGAGTAACATTGAAAACACAGGAAACGACAATATAGCCACCATGACAATGCAGCTATCGTGACAATAATGTCACGATATACATCAATCGCCAGGCTATTAGAGTCACCTTGATAGTAATATTTGAGTGACTTTATGAATATTATGAAAATATAGCACTCATATCAACATATTTCCTTTAGCCATTATAATAATATGGTCACGACGAGAAGATATTCACTATGACAATAAAGTTACCATGGTCATATAACTGATATGACAATATAGATATCAGGATATGTAGTGTCCAGGACAATATAGAAATTACGGCAACACAGTAACCATGAGAATATACTCACAAATTCAATAAAATCGTCATAACAAAATGATCCAACCATGAAAATATAGTTACCCTGCCACTATGACTTTAATTGTAATGTAACCAACATAATATACATTCAACATGACAGTACTAAAACTATAACAATATCGCATATCATGGCAATATATTCACATGATAATTTAAAAAAAAGGAAATTTTCATTTTCATAATATATCTTCAAGGGCAAAATTAACACCATTAAATATGCTACCATGAAAATGTAGTCAAACTGTCATTATAACCATCATCATGATATAGTCATCATGACAGTATAGTTATCTTAGCAATATAGCCACTAAGAGAATATAGCCATAATGTCAACATTATCACAATGACAATATACTGTCGTCTTAATAGTAAAGTTATCACGATAATGTATCGCTTATGAAAAAATATGCATGACTAAAAAAAATGACAATATAGCAATTATAAGAGAGATCACCTTGACACTATAGCCAAGGTGACGATATGTAAATCTTCGCAATATAAACAAAATGAGTAGATAGCCAAAATGACGGTTTGTTCATAATGACAATACTGCTGCTATGAAAATATATCCCCCATGACACTATAGCTACAATGACAATAAAGCAATCTTCACAAAAGAGTAACAGTGAAAATACAGTAAACAACTATATAGCCACCATGAAAGTACAGCCACTATGACAATAATGTCACGATGTAATTCACTGACTATATAAACATCATGAAAATAAGGCTTCCACGTCAACATACTTACCATGACAATTTAGCCAATATGATAATATAGTCAAGACGGAAATATATTCACTATAACAATATAGCCATGATCATATAAGTGATATGATAATACAGTCAACGCAACAATAACGGAGCCTTCAAATTATATTCATTATGGCAATATAAGCACTTGACAATATTGATGCTGTGACAAAATAGTCTCTTTCGGATCATAGCAAACATATAAGCTCCAGGACAATATAGTGTCCATGACAAAATAGCGACTAAGAAGAGATTTTTAATTAAGATATAGTCACCTTGACAGTATAGCCGATAAAACAATGAAACAACTATGAAAATGTACCTGCTATAACAATATAGCTACCATGAAAATGCAGGCAACATGACAAAATTGTCACAATGAAATATAATCGCCATTACAATTTAGTTACCATAATCATATATTTATCATGACAATATCATCAGTAGGCTGACATAAACACCATCACAGTATAAAAACCATGACAATATTGTGACCTGATAATATGATATCCATATACTTGCCCTCACATTACCGAATAAGCCGCCATGAAAATATTGTTATCATGATCATATGATTAAAACAAAATTGTAGTTAATGACAAAATATATCCCCAACGACAAAATTAACCATGGCAATATAGCAAGCAAGTAAATATAGCGACCAAGATAATGTAGTTAGGATGTCATTATATTGAAAATAACAATACAGCCACAATGGCAATATCGTCAATTTGACAATGGAGCTACCATGAAAATATAGTAACATTGACAATGTAGCTACTATGATAATAAAATCCCATGGAACATATCCACAATAACAGTTTATTTGCTAAGACACTCTATCACCATGCCAATATCGCCAAAATGTTAGTCTAGGCATCATGCCAATATACCACCAGAAAAAGAAAATAAGCATCACAATGATATAGCTAACTTAACAATGTAGCTACCCTGATAATATATTCAATATGAAAAGACAGTCACCTCCTTACAGTATACCTACCATGGCAATTTAGTCACCTATCAATATAGTCACCATGGCAATATAGTTACCATAACCATGTAATCATAACTGGAATATAACCAACATGACTATATAGTCAAGATGACATGCAACCATCATGACAATACAGGCAACATGACATTAGAGTCTCTACGACAATATTGCAATCGCTTCAACAAATTAAATGATGATATAGGTATTACTGGAACACAGTCACCATGACAGTATTATCACAAGTGCAATATAACCGCGATAAGAAAATAATCCTACCATGAAAATTTAGCCACCCTGCCACTGCAATATAGCTAACATAATAATACATTCACTACGACAGTACTGAAACCATAACAATATAGCATATCATGACAATGTAGTCACCTGATGACAGTCGCGCACCAGCTACCGACGTGTACGGAGCTGCTGTCGTCTTTCAAAGCTAGGTTGTAGCTATTCCTCTCTGCGTTGTCGCTACCCTTGCTTTGTTTTGAAGGTTATATCTTATATGATCATGATTGGTGTATGATTATCGAAAGCATAATGTGATATCGTTTGTATTTCATTGTAATGAATTTGTCATAGTAACTATATTTTCATGTAAGCTATATTGTTATAGTAGGTACATTTTCATGGTTATTCCACTATTTTATTGGCTATACTTTCAAGGTGACTGTATTGTGATGATAAATTCTGTCTTCTTCGCTATTTTGTCATAGAGACTATATTCTCTTGGACGCTATATTTTTCCTATGATCCAAAAATGACTATTTTGTCACGGTATCTATATTTTTATGTGCTGTATTCTCAGAGTGGATATAATTTATAAATGCGTTTATTGTTGCGTTGACTATATTGTCATATCATTTATGTGATTATGGTAGCTTTATTGTTATGGTGAATATATTAGCGTCTTGACTATATTATCAGAATGGCGAAACTGTCACTTTAAAGATATTCATATGGAGGCTATATTTTCACGACAAATATATTTATATGAACGCGATATTTTCATGATGTTCATGTACTCATAGTATATTCATTATCAAGGTGACGCTAATGTCCTGGCGATTGATTTATATCGAGAGATTATTGTGATGGTGGCTGTACTGTCTTGATGGCTGTATAGTCGTTTGCTATATTTTCAATAGTACTCTTTTTGTGAAGATGGCTTTATTGTCAGTGAAGTTGGAGAATCGTGGGGAACATATTTTCATAACTGCAGTATTGTCATTATGAACATACCGTCGTTCTGGTTATCATCTCTTTTTCTTTACGTTGCTATGATGTATATATCGTCACCTTGACTATAGTGGCAAGTTGATCTTTTTTTATAGGTGCTATACTGTCATTTTCTAATCATGCATATTTTGTCACAAGCGATATATCATTTTGAAAACTTTATTATTAAGGTGACAGTATTTTAATAGCGACTATATTGTCACAATGACTATAATATCAGAGTGGCTATATTGCCATGGTCACTATTTTATCATGATATTTATGTCAGTAGCAGTACTCCTGAAACAGGAGTTGTGGGAGTATGTGATAGAATGTAAGAAAGTAAATTCTCGATTAGTATGGGTAAAACTGAAAGTTGATGGAGAGAGATGGGTGAATATTGGTGCATATGCACCTGGGCATGAGAAGAAAGATCATGAGAGGCAAGTGTTTTGGGAGCAGCTGAATGAGTGTGTTAGTGGTTTTGATGCACGAGACCGGGTTATAGTGATGGGTGATTTGAATGCAAAGGTGAGTAATGTGGCAGTTGAGGGAATAATTGGTATACATGGGGTGATCAGTGTTGTAAATGGAAATGGTGAAGAGCTTGTAGATTTATGTGCTGAAAAAGGACTGATGATTGGGAATACCTGGTTTAAAAAGCGAGATATACATAAGTATACTTATGTAAGTAGGAGAGATGGCCAGAGAGCGTTATTGGATTACGTGTTAATTGACAGGCGCGCGAAAGAGAGACTTTTGGATGTTAATGTGCTGTGCTGAGAGGTGCAACTGGAGGGATGTCTGATCATTATCTTGTGGAGGCTAAGGTGAAGATTTGTATGGGTTTTCAGAAAAGAAGAGTGAATGTTGGGGTGAAGAGTGTGGTGAGAGTAAGTGAGCTTGGGAAGGAGGCTTGTGTGAGGAAGTACCAGGAGAGACTGAGTACAGAATGGAAAAAGGTGAGAACAATGGAAGTAAGGGGAGTGGGGGAAGAATGGGATGTATTTCGGGAATCAGTGATGGATTGCGCAAAAGATGCTTGTGGCATGAGAAGAGTGGGAGGTGGGTTGATTAGAAAGGGTAGTGAGTGGTGGGATGAAGAAGTAAGAGTATTAGTGAAAGAGAAGAGAGAGGCATTTGGAAGATTTTTGCAGGGAAAAAATGCAATTGAGTGGGAGATGTATAAAAGAAAGAGACAGGAGGTCAAGAGAAAGGTACAAGAGGTGAAAAAAAGGGCAAATGAGAGTTGGGGTGAGAGAGTATCATTAAATTTTAGGGAGAATAAAAAGATGTTCCGGAAGGAGGTAAATAAAGTGCGTAAGACAAGGGAGCAAATGGGAACTTCAGTGAAGGGTGCAAATGGGGAGGTGATAACAAGTAGTGGTGATGTGAGAAGGAGATGGAGTGAGTATTTTGAAGGTTTGTTGAATGTGTTTGATGATAGAGTGGCAGATATAGGGTGTTTTGGTCGAGGTGGTGTGCAAAGTGAGAGGGTTAGGGAAAATGATTTGGTAAACAGAGAAGAGGTAGTAAAAGCTTTGCGGAAGATGAAAGCCGGCAAGGCAGCAGGTTTGGATGGTATTGCAGTGGAATTTATTAAAAAAGGGGGTGACTGTATTGTTGACTGGTTGGTAAGGTTATTTAATGTATGTATGACTCATGGTGAGGTGCCTGAGGATTGGCGGAATGCGTGCATAGTGCCATTGTACAAAGGCAAAGGGGATAAGAGTGAGTGCTCAAATTACAGAGGTATAAGTTTGTTGAGTATTCCTGGTAAATTATATGGGAGGGTATTGATTGAGAGGGTGAAGGCATGTACAGAGCATCAGATTGGGGAAGAGCAGTGTGGTTTCAGAAGTGGTAGAGGATGTGTGGATCAGGTGTTTGCTTTGAAGAATGTATGTGAGAAATACTTAGAAAAGCAAATGGATTTGTATGTAGCATTTATGGATCTGGAGAAGGCTTATGATAGAGTTGATAGGGATGCTCTGTGGAAGGTATTAAGAATATATGGTGTGGGAGGTAAGTTGTTAGAAGCAGTGAAAAGTTTTTATCGAGGATGTAAGGCATGTGTACGTGTAGGAAGAGAGGAAAGTGATTGGTTCTCAGTGAATGTAGGTTTGCGGCAGGGGTGTGTGATGTCTCCATGGTTGTTTAATTTGTTTATGGATGGGGTTGTTAGGGAGGTGAATGCAAGAGTTTTGGAAAGAGGGGCAAGTATGAAGTCTGTTGGGGATGAAAGAGCTTGGGAAGTGAGTCAGTTGTTGTTCGCTGATGATACAGCGCTGGTGGCTGATTCATGTGAGAAACTGCAGAAGCTGGTGACTGAGTTTGGTAAAGTGTGTGAAAGAAGAAAGTTAAGAGTAAATGTGAATAAGAGCAAGGTTATTGGGTACAGTAGGGTTGAGGGTCAAGTCAATTGGGAGGTGAGTTTGAATGGAGAAAAACTGGAGGAAGTGAAGTGTTTTAGATATCTGGGAGTGGATCTGGCAGCGGATGGAACCATGGAAGCGGAAGTGGATCATAGGGTGGGGGAGGGGGAGAAAATTCTGGGAGCCTTGAAGAATGTGTGGAAGTCGAGAACATTATCTCGGAAAGCAAAAATGGGTATGTTTGAAGGAATAGTGGTTCCAACAATGTTGTATGGTTGCGAGGCGTGGGCTATGGATAGAGTTGTGCGCAGGAGGATGGATGTGCTGGAAATGAGATGTTTGAGGACAATGTGTGGTGTGAGGTGGTTTGATCGAGTAAGTAACGTAAGGGTAAGAGAGATGTGTGGAAATAAAAAGAGCGTGGTTGAGAGAGCAGAAGAGGGTGTTTTGAAATGGTTTGGGCACATGGAGAGAATGAGTGAGGAAAGATTGACCAAGAGGATATATGTGTCGGAGGTGGAGGGAACGAGGAGAAGAGGGAGACCAAATTGGAGGTGGAAAGATGGAGTGAAAAAGATTTTGTGTGATCGGGGCCTGAACATGCAGGAGGGTGAGAGGAGGGCAAGGAATAGAGTGAATTGGAGCGATGTGGTATACCGGGGTTGACGTGCTGTCAGTGGATTGAATCAGGGCATGTGAAGCATCTGGGGTAAACCATGGAAAGCTGTGTAGGTATGTATATTTGCGTCTGTGGACGTATGTATATACATGTGTATGGGGGATGTGTTGGGCCATTTCTTTCGTCTGTTTCCTTGCGCTACCTCGCAAACGCGGGAGACAGCGACAAAGCAAAAAAAAAAAAAAAATTATGTCATAGTGACTGTCTTTTCATGGCAGGTTTTTAATGGTGTATAGAATTTTGTACCTGAGGTTATACCATAATAGAAGCGAAATTTTTATTTTTCATTAAATGATCAAGTGACTACATTGTCATGATATGTTATAATGTTATGGTTTCAGTACTATCGTGGTGAATGTTTTGTTATTGTGCCTATATTATAATGGAAGCCATAGTGGCAGGGTGACTATATTTTCATGGTAGGATCATTTTATTATGACGATTATATAACATTTCTGAGTATATTGTCATCGTGATTATGTTGCCATAATATCTATATTGTCATTCAACTTGTTGAATTAGTGGCAATATTGTGTTAGAGACTGTATTTTGATGTTTTCTGTATTGTCATGGTAGTTGTATTGTCATCGTGACTATAAGGATATGGTGACTATATTGCCATTAAGAATACATTGCTATGGTAATCATATTGCCACGATGGCTATATTGTTTGGTTACCATATTGCCATGATGGCTATATTGTTTAGTTACCATATTGCCATGATGGCTATTTGTCATTCTTTTTTTTCATATTTCAAGGAGGTGGCTGTATTTTAATGTTACCTATATTGTCAGAGTAGTATATTGTCAAGTTAGCTATATCGTTGTGATGAGTATTTTTTTTGCTGATATATTGCCATGATGGCTATACTAACATTTTAGAGGTATTGGCATGATGATATATCGTCTTAGCAGCTAAACTCTTGTTGTGGCTATCTTTTGGGTATTTTCTATCTTGAATATTTTGCCATGGCAGCTACATTATCAACGTTACTATATTTTCATGGTAGCTATATTGTCATGGTGACGACATTGGCACGGTGGCTGTATTGAAGTTCTCAATACAATGCTCGCTACATTATCTTGGTCGCTATAACAAGTTGATGGCTATATTGCTATGATTGATTTTGTCGTTGGGGATGTATTTGTCACTACCTACAATATTGTTGTGATTACATGATCATGATATCAATATATTCATGGCGGCTTCTTTGGTATTGTAAGTGTAAGTGTATGGATATCATATCATCATGTCACTTATACTGTCATGGTTTTTATACTGTGATATTGTTTATGTCAACCTGCTGATTATATGATTATGATTGGTCCATGATTATGGTAACTATATTGTAATGCCGATGATATTTCATTATGATAATTTTGTCATGTTGACTATAATTTCATGACATCTATAATGTTTTGGCAGGTACAGTTTCATGATTGTTACATTGTTTTATGGTCTATACTGTCAAGATGTCTATATCATAATGGTATATCCAGTCTTAGTCGCTATTATGTCATAGAGACTATGTTGTCCTGCCAGCTATATGTTTGCTATTATTCAAAAGAGACTACTTGTCACAGTATGTATATTGTAATGTAGTTATACTGCAATGATTTGTATATATCTTTCTTGCTTCTTTGACTGTATTGTCACATCAGTTATATGATCACTGTGGCTGTATTGTTATAGTGAATAAATTGCCGTCATGACTATATTATCATAATGACCAGATTATCAAGGCAGACATGTTGTCATGGAGGCTATATTTTCATGATATTTATATAGTCATTGTAAGTTTATTATCAAGGTGACTAATGACATGGTGATGATTTGTATCGTAACATTATTATCATGGTGGCTGATCTATGATGGTGGCTATATTCTCGTTTGCTGTATTTTCAACGTTGCTCTTTTGTGAATATGGCTTTGTTGTCAGTGTAGCCATAGTGTCATGGGGAACATATTTTCATGGTGGCAGTGTTATCATTATGACCATACCGTCATTTTGGCTATCTTTTCATTTTAGTTACATTGCTATAATGTATATATCGTCACCTTAGCTATATTGGCAGGGTGATCTTTATATAGGTGACATATTGTCATTATTTAACTCTTGCATACTTTGTCATAAGCGAAATATTATCATGATAATTATATTTTTTGGTGACAAGATTGTCATAGCGACTATATTATCATTATAACTATAATGTCACAGTGGCTATATTGCCAAGATAACTATATTGTCATAGTCACTTTTTTATCATGATCTTTATAATGTCATAATGACTGTATTTTCGTAGAAGCTTTTTTTAATGGTGTTGATATTGCCCTTGATGATATACCATTATAGAAGAGAAATTGTCATTTTGATTAAATTATCAGCTGACTACATTGCCCTGATATGCTATACTGTTATAGTTTCAGTACTGTCATGGTAAATCTTTTATTACTGTTTCTACATTGCAATGGAAACCAAAATGGTAGGTGGCTTTATTTTTATGGTAGGATAATTTTATCATGGCGATTATATTGCATTTCTGAGTATATTGTCATGGTGACTATGTTGCCATAATATCTATATTGTCATATAATTTGGCAAATTGATGGCAATATTTTCTTAGTGGCGGTACCGTCATGTTATCTGTATTGTCATGGTGGTTGTATTGTCAAAGTGACTATATAGTCATCTTGGCTACGTTGTTGTTAAGATCAAATTGTTATGGTAACTATATTACCATAGTGGCTGTATTGTTAAATACTATATCGCCTTGATGGATATTTGTCATTTTTGTTATATAACAAGGATATAGTGTTTAACAGCTAAACTCTTGTTATGGATATTTTTCAATTGTATATTTTATCATGTTAGCTACATTGGCAAGGTTACTATATTTTCATGGTAGCTACAATGTCATGGTGAAGACACTGGCATGGTGGTTGTATTCTTACTTTCAATATAATGCCGTCCTGGCTAAATTATCTTGGTCGCTACATCAACTCTATGGCTATATTGTTATGGTTATTTTTGTCTTTCGGGATATATTTTGTAATTAGTGACAATACTGTTGTGATTATATGATCATGATAATATTTTCATGGAAACTTATGTGGTATTGTAAGTGTAAGTGAATGGATATCATCTCATCATGTCACTTAAATTGTCATGGTTTTTACAATATGATCTTGTTTATGTCAAGCTGCTGATTATATGATCATGATTGGTGTATGATTATGATAACTATATTGTAATGTCGTTTTATTTCATTGTGATGATTTTGTCATGTTGATTACAATTCCATGACAGCTATAATGTTATGAGCATTTCATGATGGTAAATCCTGTCTGAGTCACTGTTTTTTCTCAGAGACTATATTATCCTGGAGTCTATATTTTTGCTGTGATCCGAAAACGACTATCTATTAACAGTATCTATATTGTCAGGTGGTTATATCGCCATTGTGAATATAAGTTGAATGTTTCTATATCTTTGCTTTGATTATATTGTCATATCAGTTATATGATCATGGTAACATTATTGTCATAGTGAATAGATTGTCGTCGTGACTATATTTTCATAATGGCTAAATTGACATAGCAAATATCTTGACATGGGGGCTATACTTTCATGATATTTATAAAGTCATTGTAAGATTACTGTCAAGGTGACTCTATTGTCATGGTGATTGAATTATATCGTGATATTATTGTCAAGATGGCTTTATTGTCATGGTGGCTATATTGTAGTTTGCTGTATTTTAATTTTACGCTTTTGTGAAGATAGCTTTGCTGTCAGTGTACTTATAGTGTCATGGAGAATATATTTTCATAGTGGAATTATTGTCATTATGAACATTCTGTCATTTTGGCCATATCCTTATTTTGGTTACATTTCTATCACAAATATATCATCACCTTGGCTATATTAGGAACGTGATCTTTTTTTACGGTTGCTATATTTTCATTTTTTTAATCATGCATTTTTTGTCGTAAGTGATACATTATCATGATAACTATAACATTCCGGTAACTATACATTGGCATTTTGACTATATTGTTGTTATGACAATGATATCATGTTGGATATCTTGCCAAAGTAACTTTATTGTTATTTTGTCTATTTCATCATGATGGTTATAATATCATGGTGACTACATTTTCACGGTAGCTTTTATATTGGTGTTGGGTTTGCCCTTCAGGATGTATCATTATAAAACGAGATTCTCATTTTGAATAAATCATTAGGGGACTACATTGTCGTGATATGCTATATTGTTATGGTTTCAGGAATGTCATTGTATATGTATTATTATGTTGGCTATATTCTATTGGAAGCCATAGTGGCATAGTGGCTATATTTTCATAATATAATCATTTGGTTATGTCGATTATGTTCCACTTTTGTGTATATTGTCATGGTGACTGTTGCCACAATATATAAACTGTCATTGGTTTGTTGAATTGGTGGCTATATTGTCATAATGTAATGTCATGGTTCCTGTATTGTCTTTGTGGTCGTAGTGTCATCGTGTCTATATGGTCATGGTAGTTATATTTCCATTAAGATTATATTGATATGGTAACTCTATTGCATGGCGGCTATATTGTTACATGAATATATTGCTATGATGGGTATTTATTATTTTTTGTTATATTACAAGGGGGTGATTATCTTTTCATGTTGCCTATATATCAGGGTACCTATATTGATGTCATAAGAATACAGTCATAAAGACTATATAGTCGTCATGCCAATATTTTCACCTTAATGATATGGGCATCATGATAATATATCGCTTATAACAGAATATGCACGAATAAAAAATGACAATATACCACCTATAAAAAAAATCACCTTCCCAATATAACCAAGGTGACGACATATATAACATAACAATGTAACCCAAATTAGAAGATAGCCAAAATGACTTTATTTCATAATGAGAATTGCGTCATTATGAAAATTTGTTCCCAATGAAAGTATAGCTACACTGATATTAAAGCCATATTCACGAAACAGTAACATTGAAAACGCATCAAACGACAATATAGCCACCATGGTTATACAGCTACCATAACAATAATGTTACAACATGAATCAATCACTGTGATACTAAACTTGAACATTTTTTTACAATTACCCTAAAAGTATCATGAGAATACATCATCCATATCAACATATTTCCCATGACAATTTAGCCATTATGATAGTATAGTCACAACTACAATATATTCACTATAACAACAAATCCACCATGACCACGTAACTGATATAACAATATAGTAAACGCAACATTAAAGAAACATTCAGAATATGTTCAAAACGTCAATATAGCCACCTGACAATATAGATACCGTGACAAAATAGTCGCTTTCGGATCATAGGAAACATATAGCCTCTAAAGTATATAGTGTCCAGGAGACAATAGCGTTCAAAACAGAATCTATCAATCCTATACAGCCGCCTTGACTGTATAGCCCATAAAACAATGTCAGAATCATGAAAATGTACCTGCCATACCAATATAACTACTATCAAAATGAAGTCAACATACCAAAATGATCAAAAAAGATATTGCCATTGCTATATACTTACAATAATCATAGAGTAATGATGATAATGTAATCAGCATTTTCACATAAGCACCATCACCGTTTAAAAGCATGATAGATTAAGTTACATAATGATATGATATCCGGACAGATACACTTAAGATGCCAAATAAGCTGTCATAGAAAAATTATCATGATCATATAATCACAACCAAATTGTAGGTAAAGACAAAATACATCCCCAACGATGAAATTGACCGCAGCAATATAGCCATCAAGTTGATATAGCGACCAAGATAATGTAGCCAGGATGGCGTTATATTGAACATAATAATACGCCCGCCATGCCAATATCGTCATCTTTACAATGTAGCTTGCATGAAATATAGTAACCTTGACAATGTAGGTACCATGATAATGTATTCCCATGAAAAAATGTCCAAAACAACAGTTGGGCTGCGAACACTATATCACCATGCAAATCTTGCCAAAATTCTAGTATAGCCATCATGGCAATATACTAAAAGGAAAAAAAATACCCACCACAATAAGATAGCTAACTTAACAATATAGCTACTCTGATAAAAAACCATGATGGTAATATAGTTAACATAAGAATGTAATCATAATGACAGTATAGCCATCATGACCATAGAGTCACGATGACAAGACAACCATGACGACCATACAGGCAACATGACAATACAGTCTCTATGACAATATTGCCATCAATTTAATAAATCAAATGACAATATAGAAATCATGGCAATACAGTCACCATGACAATATATTCAAAAATACAATAAAATACTAATAACAAAATGATCAAACCATGAAAATATAGCCACCCTGACATTATGGCTTCCATTGTAATGTGGCCAACATAATATACATTCACTATGACAGTACTGAAACTATAACAATATAGCAAGTCATGACAATGTATTCACCTCATAATTTAAACAAAATGAAATATCCATTTTATAATGATATATCTCCAAGGGTAAATCAACACTATTAAACAAGCTACAATGAAAATGTAGTCACATGTAGTTATCCTAGCAATATAGCCACTAAGAGATTGTAGTCATAATGACAATATAGTCACCATGACAATATACTGTCACTTTAATGACATAGATATCAAGATAATGTATCACTCATGAAAATATATATGATTAAAAAGAATGACAATATAACAACTATAGAGAGTTCACCATGCCAATATAGCCAAGGTGACGATATGTAAATCTTCGCAATGTAACCAAAATGAGCAGATAGCCAAAATGACGATATGTTCATAATGACAATACTGCTATTACGAAAATATATTCCCCATGACACTATAGCTACAATGACAATAAAGCAATCTTCACAAAAGAGTAACATAGAAAATACAGGAAACGACAATATAGCCACCATGACAATGCAGCTATCGTGACAATAATGTCACGATATACATCAATCTCCAGGCTATTACAGTCAACTTGATAGTAATCTTTCAATGACTTTATGAATATCATGAAAATATAGCCCTCATGTCAACATATTTCCTATGACAATTTAGCCATTATGATGATACAGTCACGACGACAAGATATTCACTATGACAATAAAGCTACCATGATCATATAACTGATATGACAATATAGATTTCAGGATATGTAGTGTCCAGGACAATATAGAAATTACGGCAACACAGTAGCCATGAGAATATACTCACAAATACAATAAAATCGTCATAACAAAATGATCCAACCATGAAAATATAGTTACCCTGCCACTATGACTTTAATTGAGATGTAACCAACATAATATACATTCGACATGACAGTACTGAAACTATAACAATATCGCATATCATGGCAATATATTCACATGATAATTTAAAGAAAAGGAAATTTTCGTTTTTATAATATATATTCAAGGGCAAAATCAACACCATTAAATATGCTACAATGAAAATGCAGTCAAAATGTCATTATAATCATCATCATGAAATAGTCACCATGACAGTAGTTATCTTAGCAATATAGCCACTAAGAGATTATAGTCATATTGTCAACATTTTCAAAATGACAATATACTGTTCATAATGACAATACACTGTTCATATGTTCATGATGACAATACTGCTGCTATGAAAATATATCCCCTATGACACTATAGCTACAATGACAATAAAGCAATCTTCACAAAAGAGTAACAGTGAAAATACTGCAAACGACTATATAGCCACCATGAAAGTACGGCCACTGTGACAATAATGTCACATTATAATTCACTGACTATATAAACATCATGAAAATAATACCTCCATGTCAACATACTCACCATGACAATTTAACCAATATGATAATATAGTCAAGACGGCAATATATTCACTATAACAATATAGCCATGATCATATAAGTGATATGACAATACAGTCAACGCAACAATAAGGAAGCCTTCAAATTATATTCATTATGGCAATATAAGCACCTGACAATATTGATGCTGTGACAAAATAGTCTCTTCCGGATCACAGCAAACCTATAGGTCCCTGGACAATATAGTGTCCATGACAAAATAGCGACCAAGACAAGATTTTTGATTAAGATATAGTCACCTTGACAGCATAGCCGATAAAACAATGAAACAACAATGAAAATGTACCTGCCATAACAATATAGTTACCATGAAAATGCAGGCAACATGACAAAATTGTCACAATGAAATATAATCGCCATTACAATTTAGTTACCATAATCATATATCAATCATGATAATATCATCAGGAGGCTGACATAAACACCATCACAGTATAAAAAACATGACAATATAGAAACGTGATAATATGATATCCATACACTTGCACTCATATTACCAAATAAGCCGCCATGAAAATATTATCATGATCATATGATTAAAACAAAATTGTAGTTAATTACAAAATATATCACCAACGACAAAATTAACCATAGCAATATAGCCAGCAAGTAAATATAGCGACCAAGATAATGTAGTTAGGATGGCATTATATTGAAAATAACAATACAGCCGCAATGGCAATATCGTCAATATGACAATGGAGCTACCATGAAAATATAGTAACATTGACAATGTAGCTACTATGATAATAAAATCCCATGGAACATATCCACAATAACAGTTTATTTCCTAAGACACTATATCACCATGCCAATATCGCCAAAATGTTATTCTAGACATCATGGCAATAAACCACCAGAAAAAGAAAATAAACACCACAGTGATATAGCTAACTTAACAATGTAGCTACCCTGATAATATATTCAATATGAAAAGACAGTCACCTCTTTACAGTATAACAAAAATGAAAAATAGCTATCATGGCAATGTAGTCACCTATCAATATAGTCACCATGCCAATATAGTTACCATAACCATGTAATCATAACTGGAACATAACCAACTTGACTATATAGTCAAGATGACATGCAACCATCATGACAATACAGGCAACATGACATTAGAGTCTCTACGACAATATTGCAATCGCTTCAACGAATTAAATGATAATACAGATATTACTGGAACACAGTCACCATGACAGTATTATCACAAATGCAATATAACTGCGATAACAAAATTATCCTACCATGAAAATTTAGCCACCCTGCCACTGCAATATAGCTAACATAATAATACATTCACTACGACAGTACTGAAACCATGATAATATAGCATATCATGACAATGTAGTCACCTGATGACAGTCTAGCACCAGCTACCGACGTGTACGGCGCTGCTATCGTCTTTCAGAGCTAGGTTGTTGTTATTCCTACCTGAGTTGTCGCTACGCTTGCTTTGTTTTGAAGGTTTTATCTTATATGATCATGATTGGTGTATGATTATCGAAACCATAATGTCATATCGTTTGTATATCGTTGTAAAGAATTTGTCATAGTAACTATAATTTCATGTAAGCTACATGGTTATGGTAGGTACATTTTTACGGTTGTTCCACTGTTTTATTAGCTCTACTGTCAAGGTGACTGTAATGTGATGATAAATCCTGTCTTCTTTGCTATTTTGTCATAGAGACTATATTCTCTTGGCCGCTATATGTTTGTTATGATTCAAAAATGACTATTTTGTCACAGTATTTGTATTTTCATGTGACTGTATTCTCAGAGTGGATGTAATTTATACATGCGTTTATTGTTGCGTTGACTATATTGTCATATCATTTAAGTGATCATAGTGGCTTTATTGTTATGGTGAATATATTAGCGTCTTGACTATATTATCAGAATGGCGAAATTGTCACTTTAAAGATATTCATATGGAGGCTATATTTTCACGACAAATATATTTATATGGACGCTATATTCTCATGATGTTGATGTACACATTGTATATTCATTTTAAAGGTGACGCTTATGTCCTGGCGATTGATTTATATCGAGAGATTATTGTCATGGTGGCTGTACTGTCTTGATGGCTGTATAGTCGGTTGCTATTTTTTCAATAGTACTCTTTTTGTGAAGATAGCTTTATTGTCAGTGAAGCTGAAGAATCGTGGGGAACATATTTTCTTAGTTGCAGTATTGTCATTATGAACATACCGTCGTTCTGGTTATCATCTCTTTTTCTTTACGTTGCTATGATGTATATATCGTCACCTTGACTATAGTGGCAAGGTGATCTTTTTTATAGGTGCTATACTGTCACTTTCTAATCGTGCATATTGTGTCACAAGCGATATATCATTTTGATAACTTTATTATTAAAGTGACAGTATTTCAATAGCGACTATATTGTCATAATGACTATAATCTCATAGTGGCTATATTGCCATGATCACTATTTTATCATGATATTTATGTCATAATGACTTTATTTTCATGTCAGCTTTTTAATGGTGTATAAAATTTTGTCCCTGAGGTAATACCATAATAGAAGCGAAATTTTTATTTTCCATTAAATGATCAAGTGACTACATTGTCATGATATGCTATATTGTTATGGTTTCAGTACTGTCGTGGTGAATGTTTTGTTATTGTGGCTATATTGTAATGGAAGCCATAGTGGCAGGGTGACTATATTTTCATGGTAGGATCATTTTATTATGACGATTATATAACATTTCTGAGTATATTGTCATCTTGATTGTGTTGCCATAATATCTATATTGTCATTTAACTTGTTGAATTAGTGGCAATATTGTCTTAGAGACTGTATTTTGATGTTTTCTGTATTGTCATGGTAGTTGTATTGTCATCGTGACTATAAGGACATGGTGACTATATTGCCATTAAGAATACATTGCTATGGTAATCATATTGCCATGATGGCTGTATTGTTTGGTTACCATATTGCCATGATGGCTATATTGTTTAGTTACCATATTGCCATGATAGCTACTTGCCATTTTTTTTCTTTTATATTTCAAGGAGGTGGCTATCTTTTAATGTTACCTATATTGTCAGAGTAGTATATTGTCAGGTTAGCTATATCGTTGTGATGAGTATTTTTTCTGTTGATATATTACCATGATGGCTATACTAACATTTTAGAGATATTGGAATGGTGATATATCGTCTTAGCAGCTAAACTCTTGTTGTGGCTATCTTTTGGGTATTTTCTATCTTGAATATTTTGCGATGGCAGCTACATTATCAACGTTACTATATTTTCATGGTAGCTATATTGTCATGTTGACGACATTGGCACGGTGGCTGTATTGTAATTCTCAATACAATGCTCGCTACATTATCTTTATCGCTATAACAAGTTGATGTTTATATTGCTATGATTAATTTTGTCGTTGGGGATATAGTTGTCACTACCTACAATATTGTTGTGATTATATGATCATGAAAACAATATATTCATGGCAGCTTCTTTGGTATTGTAAGTGTAAGTGTATGGATATCATATCATCATGTCACTTATACTGTCATGGTTTTTATACTGTGATATTGTTTATGTCAACTTGCTGATTATATTATCATGATTGGTCTATGATTATGGTAACTATATTGCAATGCCGATGATATTTCATTATGATAATTTTGTCATGTTGACTAAAATTTCATGACATCTATAATGTTTTGGCAGGTACAGTTTCATGATTGCTACATTGTTTTATGGTCTATACTGTCAAGGTGTCTATATTATAATGATATATCCTGTCTTGGTCGCTATTTTGTCATAGAGACTATGTTGTCCTGCCGGCTATATGTTTGCTATGATTCAAAAGCGACTATTTGTCACAGTATCTATATTGTCATGTAGTTATACTGCAATAGTGAATATGATTTGTATATTTCTTCTTTGCTTCTTTGACTGTATTGTCACATCAGTTATATGATCACTGTGGCTATATTGTTATAGTGAATAAATTGCCGTCATGACTATATTTTCAAAATGGTCAGATTATCATGGCAGACATGTTGACATTGAGGCTATATTTTCATGATATTTATATAGTCATTGTAAGTCTATTATCAAGGTGACTAATGACATGGTGATGATTTGTATCGTGACATTATTATAATGGTGGCTGAACTATGATGGTGGATATATTCTCGTTTGCTGTATTTTCAATGTTGCTCTTTTGTGAGTATGGCTTTGTTGTCAGTGTAGCTATAGTGTCATGGGAACATATTTTAATAGTGGCAGTGTTGTCATTATGATCTTACCGTCATTTTGGCTGTCTTTTCATTTTAGTTACATTGCTATAATGTATATATCGTCAGCTTAGCTATATTGGCAAAGTGATCTTTTTATACGTGATATATTGTCATTATTAAAATTTTGCATACTTTGTCATAAGCGAAATATCATCATGATAATTATATTTTTATGGTGACAATATTGTCATAACGACTATATTATCATTATGACTATAATGTCACAGTGGCTATGTTGCCTAGATAACTATATTGTCTTGGTGACTTTTTTATCATGGTTTTTATAATGTCATAATGACTGTATTTTCGTAAAAGCTTTTTTAATGGTGTTGATATTGCCCTTGAGGATATACCATTATAGAAGAAAAATTGTCATTTTGATTAAATAATCAGCTGACTACATTGCCATGATATGCTATACTGTTATGGTGTCAGTACTGTCATGGTAAATCTTTATTACTGTTTCTACATTGCAATGGAAACTAAAATGGTAGGTGGCTATATTTTCATGGTAGGATAATTTTATCCTGGCGATTATATTGCATTTCTGAATATATTGTCATGGTGACTATGTTGCCATAATATCTATATTGTCATATAATTTGTCAAATTGATGGCAATATTGTCTTAGAGACGGTACTTTCATGTTATCTGTATTGTCACGGTGGTTGTATTGTCAACGTGACTATATAGTCATGTTGGCTACATTGTCGTTAAGATCACATTGTTATGGTAAGTATATTACCATAGTGGCTGTATTGTTAAATCACTATATCGCCATGATGGCTATCTGTCTGGTTTGTTATATAACAAGGAGGTGACTGTCTTTTCATGTTGGGAATATTGTCAGAATAGCTATATTGTCGAGTAGTGGGTATATATTTCTTTTCTGGCGGTATATTATCATGATGGCAATAATAGCATTTTGGCGATATTGGCATAGCGATATAGTGTTTTAGCAGCTAAACTCTTGTTGTGGATATTTTTCAATTGTATATTTTATCATGGTAGCTACATAGTCAAGGTTACTATATTTTCATGGTAGCTACATTGTCATGGTGAAGACATTGGCATGGTGGTTTTATTCTTACCTTCAATATAATGCCGTCCTGGCTATATTTTCTTGGTCGCTATATCAAATTCATGGCTCTATTATTATGGTTAATTTTGTCTTTCGGGATATATTTTGTAATTAGTGACAATACTGTTGTGATTATATGATCATGATAATATTTTCACGAAAACTTATATGGTAATGTAAGTGTAAGTAAATGGATATCATCTCATCATGTCACTTAAATTGTCAGGGTTTTTACACTATGATCTTGTTTATGTCAACCTTTTGATTATATAATCATGATTGGTGTATGATCATGGTAACTATATTGTAATATCGTTTTATTTCATTGTGATAATTTCGTCATGTTGACTACAATTCCATGACAGCTATAATGTTATGACTATATCATGTTGATAAATCCTGTCTGAGTCACTGTTTTTTCACAGAGACTATATTGTCCTGGATTCTATATTTTTGCTATGATCCGAAAACGACTATCTATTAGCAGTATCTATATTGTCAGGTGGTTATATTGCCATTGTGAATATAAGTTGAATGTTTCCATGTTTTTGCTTTGATTATCTTGTCATATCAGTTATATGATCATGGTAGCTTTATTGTCATAGTGAATAGATTGTCGTCGTGACTATATTTTCATAATGTCTAAATTGTCATAGCAAATATCTTGACATGGGGGCTATTAATTCATGATATTTATAAAGTCAATGTAAGATTACTGTCAAGGTGACTCTATTGTCATGGTGATTGAGTTATATCGTGATATTATTGTCAAGATGGCTGTATTGTCATGGTGGCTATATTGTAGTTTGCTGTATTTTAATTTTATGCTTTTGTGAAGATAGCTTTACTATCAGTGTACCTATAGTGTCATGGAGAATATATTTTCATAGTGGAATTATTGTCATTATGAACATACTGTCATTATGGCCATCTCCTTATTTTGGTTACATTTCTATCATATATATATCATCACCCTGGCTATATTAGCAACGTGATCTCTTTACGGTTGCTATATTTTCATTTTTTTTAATCATGCATTTTTTATCGTAAGTGATACATTGTCATGATAACTATAACATTCCGGTAACTATACATCGGCATTTTGACTCTATTGTTATTATGACAATGATATCATGTTGGATATCTTGCCAAAGTAACTTTATTGTCATGATGTCTATTTCATTATGATGGTTATAATGTCATGGTGACTATGTTGCCATAATATCTATATTGTCAGGTGGTTATATTGCCATTGTGAATATAAGTTGAATGTTTCCATGTTTTTGCTTTGATTATCTTGTCATATCAGTTATATGATCATGGTAGCTTTATTGTCATAGTGAATAGATTGTCGTCGTGACTATATTTTCATAATGTCTAAATTGTCATAGCAAATATCTTGACATGGGGGCTATTAATTCATGATATTTATAAAGTCAATGTAAGATTACTGTCAAGGTGACTCTATTGTCATGGTGATTGAGTTATATCGTGATATTATTGTCAAGATGGCTGTATTGTCATGGTGACTATGTTGCCATAATATCTATATTGTCATATAATTTGTCAAATTGATGGCAATATTGTCTTAGAGACGGTACTTTCATGTTATCTGTATTGTCACGGTGGTTGTATTGTCAACGTGACTATATAGTCATGTTGGCTACATTGTCGTTAAGATCACATTGTTATGGTAAGTATATTACCATAGTGGCTGTATTGTAATTCTCAATACAATGCTCGCTACATTATCTTTATCGCTATAACAAGTTGATGTTTATATTGCTATGATTAATTTTGTCGTTGGGGATATAGTTGTCACTACCTACAATATTGTTGTGATTATATGATCATGATAATATTTTCACGAAAACTTATATGGTAATGTAAGTGTAAGTAAATGGATATCATCTCATCATGTCACTTAAATTGTCAGGGTTTTTACACTATGATCTTGTTTATGTCAACCTTTTGATTATATAATCATGATTGGTGTATGATCATGGTAACTATATTGTAATATCGTTTTATTTCATTGTGATAATTTCGTCATGTTGACTACAATTCCATGACAGCTATAATGTTATGACTATATCATGTTGATAAATCCTGTCTGAGTCACTGTTTTTTCACAGAGACTATATTGTCCTGGATTCTATATTTTTGCTATGATCCGAAAACGACTATCTATTAGCAGTATCTATATTGTCAGGTGGTTATATTGCCATTGTGAATATAAGTTGAATGTTTCCATGTTTTTGCTTTGATTATCTTGTCATATCAGTTATATGATCATGGTAGCTTTATTGTCATAGTGAATAGATTGTCGTCGTGACTATATTTTCATAATATAATCATTTTGTTATGTCGATTATATTCCACTTGTCTGTGTATTGTCATGGTGATTGAGTTATATCGTGATATTATTGTCAAGATGGCTGTATTGTCATGGTGGCTATATTGTTATAGTGAATAAATTGCCGTCATGACTATATTTTCATAATGTCTAAATTGTCATAGCAAATATCTTGACATGGGGGCTATTAATTCATGATATTTATAAAGTCAATGTAAGATTACTGTCAAGGTGACTCTATTGTCATGGTGATTGAGTTATATCGTGATATTATTGTCAAGATGGCTGTATTGTCATGGTGGCTATATTGTAGTTTGCTGTATTTTAATTTTATGCTTTTGTGAAGATAGCTTTACTATCAGTGTACCTATAGTGTCATGGAGAATATATTTTCATAGTGGAATTATTGTCATTATGAACATACTGTCATTATGGCCATCTCCTTATTTTGGTTACATTTCTATCATATATATATCATCACCCTGGCTATATTAGCAACGTGATCTCTTTACGGTTGCTATATTTTCATTTTTTTTAATCATGCATTTTTTATCGTAAGTGATACATTGTCATGATAACTATAACATTCCGGTAACTATACATCGGCATTTTGACTCTATTGTTATTATGACAATGATATCATGTTGGATATCTTGCCAAAGTAACTTTATTGTCATGATGTCTATTTCATTATGATGGTTATAATGTCATGGTGACTACATTTTCACGGTAGCTTTTATATTGTTGTTGGGTTTGCCCTTGAGGATGTATCATTATAAAACGAGATTCTCATTTTGATTAAATAATCAGCTGACTACATTGCCATGATATGCTATACTGTTATGGTGTCAGTACTGTCATGGTAAATCTTTTATTACTGTTTCTACATTGCAATGGAAACCAAAATGGTAGGTGACTATATTTTCATAATATAATCATTTTGTTATGTCGATTATATTCCACTTGTCTGTGTATTGTCATGGTGACTGTTGCCGTAATATCTATTCTGACATTTGATTTGTTGAATTGTTGCTATATTGTCATAATGTAATGTCATGGTTCCTGTATTGTCTTGGTGGTTGTATTGTCATCGTATCTCTATGGTCATGGTAGTTATATTTCCGTTAAGATTATATTGATATGGTAACTATATTGCCATGGTGGCTATATTGTTAAATGAATATATTGCCATGATGGCTATTTGTTATTTTTTGTTATATTACAAGGTGGTGATTGTTTTTTCATGTTGCCTATATATCAGGATACCTATATTGTTATCATAAGATTACAGTCATAAAGACAATATAGTCGCCATGACAATATTTTCACCTTAATGATATGGGTATCATGATAATATATCGCTTATAACAGAATATGCACGATTAAAAAATGACAATATACAACCTATAAAAAAATCACCTTCCCAATATAGCCAAGGTGACGATATATATAACATAGCAATGTAACCCAAATTAGAAGATTACCAAAATGACTTTTTTTCATAATGACAATTGCGTCACTATGAAAATTTGTTCCCAATGAAAGTATAGCTACACTGACATTAAAGCCATATCACTAAATAGTAATACTAAAAACGCATCAAACGACAATATAGCCACCATGATTGTACAGCCACCATAACATTAATGTTACAACATAAATCAATCACTGTGATGTTAATCTTGAAAAAAAATTTTCAATTACCATAAAAGTATCTTGAGAATATAGCATCCATATCAACATATTTCCCATGTCTTTTCTTTTTGGGTTACATTGCTATAATGTATATATCTCACCTTTAGCTATATTGGAAAGGGATCTTTTTATAGGTGATATATTTTTTTAAAAAAATTTTGCATACTTTGTCATAAGCAAAAAATTTTATCTTTGAAAATTATATTTTTAGGGGTGACAATATTGTCAAAACGACTATATTATCATTATAACTAAAATTGTCACAGTGGCATGTTCCCAAGATAACAAATATTGTCTTGGTGATTTTTTTTATCAGGGTTTTTATAATTTTCAAAAGGGACGGGATTTTCGTAAAAGCTTTTTTAATGGTGTTGATTTTTGCCCTTGAGGATAAAACCATTATAAAGAAAAATTGTCATTTTGTTTAAAAATTAAATAAGCTGACAAATTTCCCATGATAGGGGTTACTGTTATGGTTTCAGTACTGTCAGGGTTTAAAATCTTTTTTTAAATGTTTCTACATTGAAAAGGGAAAAACCAAAATGGTAGGGGGCTATATTTTCTTTAATTTTTTTTTTCCCTAAAAATTATTTGCTTTTCTAATTAAATTAAAGGGGATATTTATAAATCAATTTTGTAAATTATTTTAAAATTGATCTATTGTCTTGAGAGGTTATTTCTGTTATTTATTGTAAAGTGGTGTATTGTAAAGGTGACTTTTTATCATGTTTTTAAATTGTCTTAAATACTTTTTTGGTGGGAATTTTTTAATGGGGGTTGTATTGTTAAAAAACTTTTATCCCAAGAGGAAATTGTTTTTGATTAAAAAGGGGGTGACTTTTTTTTCCAGTTGGGAAAAATTTTTAGGTTTCATATTGTCATGGGGTAAATTTTTTTCGGGGGTTTTTACTTTGAATGGAAAAAAAATTTTGGGGTTTTTTTCATAAAAAATATTTTTTAGCGTTAAATTTTCTTGTTTTTTGGTATTTTTTAATTGTTTTTATAAGGGTCTAATAGTAATTTTCTAAATTTTTTAATGGTGTTAATTTTCCCCCTTGGGAAAACTTTTCCAAGGGGTTTTTATTTTATTAAATTATAATGCCTTCCGGGTATAACTTTATTTTCTTGGGTCGGTTTTTTATTTTTTCAAATTAAATGGCCAAAATTGGTTTAATTTTTCTTTAAAATATTTTGGTTAGTGAAATTTTCCCCTTGTTGTGATTTAGGGGTTTTTGGGGTAATATTTTCCCGGAAAATTTATTTGGAATTTTTGAAAGTTTATAATTAATTCAGGGTTCCTTTAAATTGTCGGTTTTAAATTGTCTTGTTTTAGGGTAAATTTGGATTATTTTTCCCGTTGTTTTTGATATGGTAACTATATTGTAAATCGTTTTTTTTCATTTTGATAATTTCGTCATGTTGACTAAAATTTCCATGACGGGCTATAATGTTATGACTTTTATCATGTTGTTTAAATCCTGTCTGATCCCTGTTTTTTCACAGGACTTTTATTGTCCTGGATTCTATTTTTTGCTATGCCCCGAAAACGACAAATTTTTAGCGTATTTTATTTGTAAGGTGGTTATATTGCCTTGTGAATAAAAGTTGAATGTTTCCATGTTTTTGCTTTGATTATTTTTTCAGTTATATGATCTGGTAGCTTTTTGTCAAAAGTGAATAGATTGTCGTCGGGGACTAAAATTTTCAAAATGTCTAAATTGTCATAGCAAATATCTTGCATGGGGGCTATTAATTCATGATATTTATAAAGTCAATGTAAGATTACTGTCAAGGTGACTCTATTGTCATGGTGATTGAGTTATATCGTGATATTATTGTCAAGATGGCTGTATTGTCATGGTGGCTATATTGTAGTTTGCTGTATTTTAATTTTATGCTTTTGTGAAGATAGCTTTACTATCAGTGTACCTATAGTGTCATGGAGAATATATTTTCATAGTGGAATTATTGTCATTATGAACATACTGTCATTATGGCCATCTCCTTATTTTGGTTACATTTCTATCATATATATATCATCACCCTGGCTATATTAGCAACGTGATCTCTTTACGGTTGCTATATTTTCATTTTTTTTAATCATGCATTTTTTATCGTAAGTGATACATTGTCATGATAACTATAACATTCCGGTAACTATACATCGGCATTTTGACTCTATTGTTATTATGAAAATGATATCATGTTGGATATCTTGCCAAAGTAACTTTATTGTCATGATGTCTATTTCATTATGATGGTTATAATGTCATGGTGACTACATTTTCACGGTAGCTTTTATATTGTTGTTGGGTTTGCCCTTGAGGATGTATCATTATAAAACGAGATTCTCATTTTGATTAAATCATTCGGGGACTACATTGTCGTGATATGCTATATTGTTATAGTTTCAGGAATGTCATTGTATATGTATTATTATGTTGGCTATATTCCAATGGAAGCCATAGTGGCAGAGTGGCTATATTTTCATAATATAATCATTTTGTTATGTCGATTATATTCCACTTGTCTGTGTATTGTCATGGTGACTGTTGCCGTAATATCTATTCTGACATTTGATTTGTTGAATTGGTTGCTATGTTGTCATAATGTAATGTCATGGTTCCTGTATTGTCTTGGTGGTTGTATTGTCATCGTATCTCTATGGTCATGGTAGTTATATTTCCGTTAAGATTATATTGATATGGTAACTATATTGCCATGGTGGCTACATTGTTAAATGAATATATTGCAATGATGGCTATTTGTTATTTTTTGTTATATTACAAGGTGGTGATTGCTTTTTCATGTTGCCTATATATCAGTATACCTATATTGTTATCATAAGATTACAGTCACAAAGACAATATAGTCGCCATGACAATATTTTCACCTTAATGATATGGGTATCATGATAATATATCGCTTATAACAGAATATGCACGATTAAAAAATGACAATATACAACCTATAAAAAAATCACCTTCCCAATATAGCCAAGGTGACGATATATATAACATAGCAAAGTAACCCAAATTAGAAGATAGTCAAAATGACTTTTTTTCATAATGACAATTGCGTCACTATGAAAATTTGTTCCCAATGAAAGTATAGCTACACTGACATTAAAGCCATATCACTAAATAGTAATACTAAAAACGCATCAAACGACAATATAGCCACCATGATTGTACAGCCACCATAACATTAATGTTACAACATAAATCAATCACTGTGATGTTAATCTTGAAAAAAAATTTTCAATTACCATAAAAGTATCTTGAGAATATAGCATCCATATCAACATATTTCCCATGACAATTTTGCCATTATGATAGTATAGTCACAACTACAATATATTCACTATAACAACAATGCCACCATGGCCATATAACTGATATAACAATATAGTCGACGCAACATTAAAGAAAGATTCAGAATATGTTCACAACGTCAATATAGCCACCTGACAACATGATACCGTGACAAAATAGTCGCCTTCGGATCATAGGAAACATATAGCCTCTAAAGTATATAGTGTCCAGGAATAAATAGCGTCCAAAACAGAATTTATCAATACTATACATCCGCCTTGACATTATAGCCCATAAAACAATGGCAGAACCATGAAAATGTACCTGCCATACCAATATAACTACTATCAAAATGAAGTCAACATACCAAAATGATCAAAAAAGATATTGCCATTGCTATCTTTTCATTTTAGGTACATTGCTATAATGTATATATCGTCACCTTAGCTATATTGGTAAGGTGATCTTTTTATAGGTGATATATTTTTTTTATTTAACTCTTGCATACTTTGTCATAAGCGAAATATTATCATGATAATTATATTTTTATGATGACAATATTGTCATAGCGACTATATTATCATTATAACTATAATGTCACAGTGGCTATGTTGCCAAGATAACTATATTGTCATGGTGACTTTTTTATCATGATTTTTATAATGTCATAATGACTGTATTTTCGTAGAAGCTTTTTTAATGGTGTTGATATTGCCCTTGAGGATATAACATTATCCAAGAGAAATTGTCATTTTGATTAAATTATCAGCTGACTACATTGCCATGATATGGGATACTGTTATGGTTTCAGTACTGTCATGGTAAATCTTTTATTACTGTTTCTACATTGCAATGGAAACCAAAATGGTAGGTGACTATATTTTCATGGTAGGATAATTTTATCATGGCGATTATATTGCATTTCTGAGTATGTTGTCATGGTGACTATGTTGCCATAATATCTTTTATTTTTATTATTATACTTTGTCGCTGTCTCTCGCGTTTGCGAGGTAGCGCAAGGAAACAGACGAAAGAAATGGCCCAACCCCCCCCCCCCCATACACATGTATATACATACGTCCACACACGCAAATATACATACCTACACAGCTTTCCATGGTTACCCCAGACGCTTCACATGCCTTGATTCAATCCACTGACAGCACGTCAACCCCGGTATACCACATCGCTCCAATTCACTCTATTCCTTGCCCTCCTTTCACCCTCCTGCATGTTCAGGCCCCGATCACACAAAATCTTTTTCACTCCATCTTTCCACCTCCAATTTGGTCTCCCTCTTCTCCTCGTTCCCTCCACCTCCGACACATATATCCTCTTGGACAATCTTTCCTCACTCATTCTCTCCATGTGCCCAAACCACTTCAAAACACCCTCTTCTGCTCTCTCAACCACGCTCTTTTTATTTCCACACATCTCTCTTACCCTTACGTTACTCACTCGATCAAACCACCTCACACCACACATTGTCCTCAAACATCTCATTTCCAGCACATCCATCCTCCTGCGCACAACTCTATCCATAGCCCACGCCTCGCAACCATACAACATTGTTGGAACCACTATTCCTTCAAACATACCCATTTTTGCTTTCCGAGATAATGTTCTCGACTTCCACACATTCTTCAAGGCCCCCAGAATTTTCGCCCCCTCCCCCACCCTATGATCCACTTCCGCTTCCATGGTTCCATCCGCTGCCAGATCCACTCCCAGATATCTAAAACACTTCACTTCCTCCAGTTTTTCTCCATTCAAACTCACCTCCCAATTGACTTGACCCTCAACCCTACTGTACCTAATAACCTTGCTCTTATTCACATTTACTCTTAACTTTCTTCTTCCACACACTTTACCAAACTCAGTCACCAGCTTCTGCAGTTTCTCACATGAATCAGCCACCAGCGCTGTATCATCAGCGAACAACAACTGACTCACTTCCCAAGCTCTCTCATCCCCAACAGACTTCATACTTGCCCCTCTTTCCAAAACTCTTGCATTTACCTCCCTAACAACCCCATCCATAAACAAATTAAACAACCATGGAGACATCACACACCCCTGCCGCAAACCTACATTCACTGAGAACCAATCACTTTCCTCTCTTCCTACACGTACACATGCCATAATATCTATATTGTCATATAATTTGTCAAATTGATGGCAATATTGTCTTAGAGACGGTACTTTCATGTTATCTGTATTGTCACGGTGGTTCTATTGTCAACGTGACTATATAGTCATGTTGGCTACATTGTCGTTAATATCACATTTTTATGGTAACTATATTACCATAGTCGCTGTATTGTTAAATCAATATATCGCCATGATGGCTATTTGTCATTTTTGTTATATAACAAGTAGGTGACTGTCTTCTCATGTTGGCAATATTGTCAGAATAGCTATATTGTCGAGAAGTGGGTATATATATTTCTTTCCTGGCGGTATATTATCATGATGGCAATAATAACATTTTGGCGATATTGACATGGCGATATAGTGTTTTAGCAGCTAAACTCATGTTGTGGATATTTTTCAGTTGTATATTTCATCATGGTAGCTACATAGTTAAGGTTACTATATTTTCATGGAAGATACATTGTCATGGTGAAGACATTGGCATGGTCGTTGTATTCTTACTTTCTATATGATGCCGTCCTGGCTACATTATCTTGGTCGCTATATCAACTTGATGGCTATATTGTTATGGTTAATTTTGTCTTTCGGGATATATTTTGTAATTAGTGACAATACTGTTGTGATTATATGATCATGATAATATTTTCATGGAAACTTATATGGTATTGTAAGTGGAAGTGAATGGATATCATCTCATCATGTTACTTGAATTGTCATGGTTTTTACAGTATGATCTTGTTTATGTCAACCTTCTGATTATATAATCATGATTGGTGTATGATTACGGTAACTATATTGTAATGTGGTTTTATTTCATTGTGATAATTTTGTCATGGTGACTACAATTCCATGACAGCTATAATGTTATGACCATATCATTATGATAAATCCTGTCTGAGTTACTGTTTTTTCACAGAGGCTATATGGTCCTGCAGTCTATATTTTTGCTATGATCCGGAAACGACTATCTATTAACATTATCTATATTGTCAGGTGGTTATATTGCCATTGTGAATATAAGTTGAATTTTTCTATATTTTTGCTTTAATTATATTGTCATATCATTTATATGATCATGGTAGCTTTATTGTCATAGTGAATAGACTGTCGTCGTGACTATATCTTCATAATGGCTAAATTGTCATAGGAAATATCTTGACATGGGGGCTATATTTTCATGATATTTGTAAAGTCATTTTAAGATTACTGTCAAGGTGACTCTATTGTCCAGGTCATTGAGTTATATCGTGATATTATTGACAAGATGGCTGTATTGTCATGGTGGCTATATTGTAGTTTGCTGTATTTGGATTTTACGCTTTTGTGAAGATAGCTCTACTGTCAGAGAACCTATAGTGTCATGGAGAATATATATTCATGGTGGAATTATTGTCATTACGAACATACTGTTATTTTGGCCATCTAGTTATTTTGGTCACATTTCTATCATATATATATATATATCATCACCTTGGCTATATTAGCAATGTGATCTTTTTTTACTGGTGCTATATTTTCATTTTTTTAATCATTCATTTTTTGTCGTAAGTGATACATTATCATGATAACTATAACATTCCGGTAACTATATATTGGCATTTTGACTATATTGTTATTATGACAATGATATGTTGGATATCTTGCCAAAGTAACTTTATTGTCATGGTGTCTATTTCATCATGATAGTTATAATATCATGGTGACTACATTTTCACGGTAGCTTTTATATTGGTGTTCGGTTTGCCCTTGAGGATGTATCATTATAAAACGATATTCTCATTTTGATTAAATCATTAGGGGACTACATTGTCGTGATATGCTATATTGTTATGGTTTCAGGAATGTCATTGTATATGTATTATTATGTTGGCTATATTCCAATGGAAGCCATAGTGGCAGAGTGGCTATATTTTCATAATATAATCATTTTGTTATGTCGATTATATTCCACTTGTGTGTATATTGTCATGGTGACTGTTGCCATAATATCTATACTGTCATTTGATTTGTTGAATTGGTGGCTATATTTTCATAATGTAATGTCATGGTTCCTCTATTGTCTTGGTGGTTGTATTGTCATCGTGTCTATATGGTTATGGTAGTTATATTTCCATTAAGATTATATTGATTCGGTAACTATATTGCCATGGTGGCTATATTGTTAAATGAATATATTGCCATGATGGCTATTTGTTATTTTTTGTTATAGTACAAGGGGGTGATTGTCTTTTCATGTTGCTTATATTTCAGGGTACCTATATTGTTATCATAAGATTACAGTCATAGAGACAATATAGTCGCCATGCCATTATTTTCACCTTAATGATATGGGTATCATGACAATATATCGCTTATAACATAATATGCTGGATTAAAAAATGACAATACACCACCTATAAAAAAATCACCTTCCCAATATAGCGAAGATGACGATATATATAACATAGCAATGTAACCCAAATTAGAAGATAACCAAAATGACTTTATTTCATAATGACAATTGCGTCACTATGAAAATTTGTTCCCAATGAAAGTTTAGCTACACTGACATTAAAGCCATATTCACTAAATAGTAACATTGAAAGCGCATCAAACGACAATATAGCCACCATGATTGTACAGCCACCATAACAATAATGTTACAACATAAATCAAACACTGTGATATTAGAGTAAACTTGAAAAATTTTTTACAATTACCATAAAAGTGTCATGAGAATATAGCATCCGTATCAACATATTTCCCATGACAATTTAGCCATTATGATAGTATAGTCACAACTACAATATTTTCACTATAACAAGAAAGCCACTATGGCCATATAACTGATATAACAATATAGTCAACGCAACATTAAAGAAACATTCAGAATATGTTCACAACGTCAATATAGCCACCTGATAATGTAGATACCGCGACAAAAGAGTCGCTTTCGGATCATAGGAAACATATAGCCTCTAAAGTAGACAATAGCGTCCAAAACAGAATTTATCAATACTATACAGCCGCCTTGACAGTATAGCCCATAAAACTGTCAGAACCATGAAAATGTACCAGCCATAACAATATAACTACTATCAAAATGAAGTCAACATACCAAAATGATCAAAAAAGATATTGCCATTTCTATATAGTTACAATAATCATACATTAATGATGATAATGTAATCAGCATTTTCACATAAGCACCATCACCGTTTAAAAGCATGAGAGACTAAGTTACATGATGATATGATATCCAGACAGATACAATCAAGATGCCAAATAAGCCGTCAGAGAAATATTATCATGATCATGTAATCACAACCAAATTGTAGGTAAAGACAAAATACATCCCCAACGATGAAATTGACCGTAGCAATATAGCCATCAAGTTGATATAGCGACCAAGATAATGTAGCCAGGATGGCGTTATATTGAACATAACAATATACCCGCCCTGCCAATATCGTCATCTTTACAATGTATCTTGACTGAAATATAGTAACCTAGACAATGTATGTACCATGATAATGTATTCCCATGAAAAAATGTCCAAAACAACAGTTGGGCTGCGAACACTATATCACCATGCAAATCTTGCCAAAATTCTATTATAGCCATCATGGCAATATACCAAAGGGAAAAAAAATACCCACCACAATAAGATAGCTAACTTAATAATATAGCTACTCTGACAAAAAGCCATGATGGCAATATAGTTACCATAAGAATATAATCTTAATGTCAGTATAGCCATCATGACTATAGAGTCACGATGACAAGACAACCATGATGACCATACAGGCAACATGACAATACAGTCTCTATGAAAATATTGACATCAATTTACTAAATCAAATGACAATATAGAAATTATGGCAACACAGTCACCATGACAATATATTCAAAAATACAATAAAAAACTAATAACAAAATGATGAAACCATGAAAATATAGCAACCCTGCCACTATGGCTTCCATTGTAATGTAGCCAACATTATATACATTCACCATGACACTACTGAAACTATAACAATATAGCATATCATGACAATGTATTCACCTCATAATCTAAACAAAATGAGATATCCGTTTTTATAATGATATATATCCAAGGGTAAATCAACACCATTAAATAAGCTTCAATGAAAATGTAGTCATATGTAGTTATCTTAGCAATATAGCCACTAAGAGATTGTAGTCATAATGACAATATAGTCACCATGACAATATACAGTCACTTTAATGATATAGTTATCAAGATAATGTATCACTCATGAAAAAATATATATGATTAAAAAAAATGACAATATAGCAACTATAAAGAGATCACCTTGCCAATATTGCCAAGGTGACATGTAAATCTTCGCAATGTAACCAAAATGAGCAGATAGCCAAAATGACGATATGATCATAATGACAATACTGCTACTACGGAAATATATTCCCCATGACATTATAGCTAAAATGACAATAAAGCAATCTTCACAAAAGGGTAACATTGAAAATATAGGAAACGACAATATATCCACCATGACAATGCAGCTGTCGTGACAATAATTTCACGATATACATCAATCGCCAGGCTATTAGAGTCACTTTGATAGTAATCTTTCAATGACTTTATGAATATCAAGAAAATATAGCCTTCATGTCAACATATTTCCTATGATAATTTAGACATTATGATAATATAGTCACGACGACAAGATATTCACTATGACAATAAAGCCACCATGATCATGTAACTGATATGACAATATAGATTTCAGGATATGTAGTGTCCAGGACAATATAGAAATTACGGCAACACAGTAACCATAAGAATATAGTCACAAATACAATAAAATCGTCATAACAAAATGATCCAACCATGAAAATATAGTTACCCTGCCACTATGACTTTAATTGTAATGTAATCAACATAATATACATTCAACATGACAGTACTGAAACTATAACAATATCGCCTATCATGGCAATATATTCACATGATAATTTAAAAAAAAAGAAATATTTGTTCTTATAATATATCTTCAAGGGCAAAATGAACACCATTAAATATGCTACAATGATAATGCAGTCAATCTGTCATTATAACCATCATCATGAAATAGTCACCATGATGGTATAGTTATCTTAGCAATATAGCCTCTAAGGGATTATAGTCATATTGTCAACATTGTCACAATGACAATATATTGTCACCTTAATAGTAAAGTTATCACGATAATGTATCGCTGATGAAAAAATATGCATGACTAAAAAAAATGACAACATAGCAACTATAAAAGAGATATTGTCACCATAAAAATATAATTATCATGATAATATTTCGCTTATGACAAAGTGTGCACGAGTTAAATAATGACAATATATCACGTATAAAAGATCACCTTGCCAATATAGCTAAGGTGACGATATATACATTATAGCAATGTAACTAAAATGAAAAGATAGCTAAAATGACGGTATGGTCATAATGACAATACTGCCACTATGAAAATATGTTCCCATGACACTATAGGTACACTGACAACACAGCCATATTCACAAAAGAGCAATATTGAAAATATAGCGAACGAGAATGTAGCCACTATCATAGTTCAGCCACCACCATGATAATAATGTTACGATACAAATCATCACCATGTCATTAGTCACCTTGATAATAAACTTACAATGACTATATAAATATCATGAAAATATAGCCTCCATGTCAACATGTCTGCCATGATAATCTAGCCATTATGATAATATAGTCATGACGACAATTTATTCACCATAACAATATAGCCATAGCGATCATATAACTGATGTGACAATACAGTCAAAGAAGCAAAAAAGAAATATACAAATCATATTCACTATGGCAGTATAACTACATGACAATATAGATACTGTGACAAATAGTCGCTTTTGAATCATAGCAAACATATAGCCGGAGGGACAGCATAGTTTCTATGACAAAATAGCGACCAAGACAGATTATATCATTATAATGTAGACACCTTGACAGTATAGACCATAAAACAATGTAACAATCATGAAACTATACCTGCCAAAACATTATAGATGTCATGAAATCTTAGTCAACATGACAAAATTATCATAATGAAATATCATCGGCATTACAATATAGTTACCATAATCATAGACCAATCATGATCATATAATCAGCAGGTTGACATAAACAATATCACAGTATAAAAACCATGACAGTATAAGTGACATGATGATATGATATCCATACACTTACACTTACAATACCAAAGAGGCCGCCATGAATATATTGTTATCATGATCATATAATCACAACAATATTGTAGGTAGTGACAAATATATCCCCAACGACAAAATTAATCATAGCAATATAGCCATCAACTTGTTATAGCGACCAAGATAATGTAGCGAGCATTGTATTGAGAATTACAATACAGCCACCGTGCCAATGTCGTCACCTTGACAATATAGCTACCATGAAAGTATAGTAACGTTGATAATGTAGCTCCCATGTCAAAACATTCAAGATAGAAAATACCCAAAAGATAGCCACAACAAGAGTTTAGCTGCTAAGACGATATATCACCATGCCAATATCTCTAAAATGTTAGTATAGCCATCATGGCAATATATCAACAGCAAAAATAAGCATCACAACGATATAGCTAACTTAACATTATACTATGACAATATAGGTAACATTAAAAGACAGCCACCCCTTCAAATATAAAAGAAAAAAAATGACAAATAGCCATCATGGCAATATGGTAACTAAACAATATAGCCATCATGGCAATATGGTAACCAAACAATATAGCCATCATGGCAATATGATTACCATAGCAATGTATTCTTAATGGCAATATAGTCACCACGTCCTTATAGTCACGATGGCAATACAACTACCATGACAATACAGAAAACATCAAAATACAGTCTCTAAGACAATATTGCCACTATTTCAATGAGTTAAATGATAATATACATATTATGGCAACACAATCACGATGACAATATACTCAGAAATGTTATATAATCGTCATAATAAAATGATCCTACCATGAAAATATAGTCACCTTGCTACTATGGCCTCCATTACAATATAGCCATAATAACAAAACATTTACCACGACAGTACTGAAACCATAACAATATAGCATATCATGACAATGTAGTCACTTGATCATTTAATGAAAAATAAAAATTTCGCTTCTATTATGGTGTAACCTCAGGGACAAAATTTTATACACAATTAAAAAAGCTGCCATGAAAATACAGTCACTATGACATAAATATCATAATAAAATAGTGACCATAGTAATATAGCCACTCTGAGATTATAGTCATTATGACAATATAGACGCTATTAAAATACTGTCACCTCAATAATAAAGTTATCAAAATGATATATCGCTTGTGACAAAATATGCATGATTAGAAAATGACAGTAAAGTACCTATAAAAAAGATCACCTTGCTACTATAGTCAAGTTGATGATATATACATCATAGCAACGTAAAGAAAAAGAGATGATAACCAGAACGACGGTATGTTCATAATGACTATACTGCAACTAAGAAAATATGTTCCCCACGATTCTCCAGCTTCACTGACAATAAAGCCATCTTCACAAAAAGAGTACTATTGAAAAAATAGCAAACGACTATACAGCTATCAAGACAGTACAGCCACCATGACAATAATCTCTCGATATAAATCAATCGCCAGGACATTAGCGTCACCTTGATAATGAATAAACAATGAGTACATGAACATCATGAAAATATAGCGTCCATATAAATATATTTGTCGTGAAAATATAGCCTCCATATGAATATCTTTAAAGTGACAGTTTCGACATTCTGATAATATAGTCAAGACGCTAACATATTCACCATAACAATAAAGCCACCATGATCACATAAATGATATGACAATATAGTCAACGCAACAATAAACGCATTTATAAATTATATCCACTCTGAGAATACAGACACATGAAAATATAGATACTGTGACAAAATAGTCATTTTTGGATCATAGCAAGCTTATAGCGTCCAAGAGAATATAGTCTCTATGACAAAATAGCGAAGAAGACAGGATTTATCATCACAATACAGTCACCTTGACAGTATAGCGAACAAAACAGTGGAACAACCATGAAAAGGTACCTACCATAACAATATAGTTTACATGAAAATATAATTACTATGACAAATTTATTACAATGAAATACAAATGATATCATATTATAGTTTCGATAATCATACAACATTCATGATCATATAAGATAAAACCTTCAAAACAAAACAAGGGTAGCGACAACGCAGAGAGGAATAGCTACAACCTAGCTCTGAAAGACGACAGCAGCTCCGTACACGTCGGTAGCTGGTGCGAGACTGTCATCAGGTGACTATATTGTCATGATATGCTATATTGTCATGGTTTCAGGACTGTCGTAGTGAATGTATAATTATTTTAGCTATATTGCAGTGGCAAGGTGGCTAAATTTTCATGGTAGGATAATTTTGTTATCGCGGTTATATTGCATTTGTGATAGTACAGTCATGGTGACTGTGTTCCAGTAATATCTATATTATCATTTAATTTGTTGAAGCGATTCCAATATTGTCGTAATAGTCTCTAATGTCATGTTGCCTGTATTTTCATGATGTTTCTATGTCATCTTGACTATATAGTCATGTTGGTTATATTTCAGTTATGATTACATGGTTATGGTAACTATATTGCCATGGTGACTATATTGATAGGTGACTACATTGCCATGATAGCTATTTTTCATTTTTGTTATACTGTAAGGAGGTGACTGTCTTTTCATAGTGAATATATTATCAGGGTAGCTATATTGTTAAGTTAACTATATCATTGTGGTGCTTATTTTCTTTTTCTAGTGGTATATTGCCATGATGCCTATACTAACATTTTGGCGATATTGGCATGGTGATATAGTGTCTTAGCAAATAAACTGTTGTTGTGGATATGTTCCATGGGATTTTATTATCATAGTAACTACATTGTCAATGTTACTATATTTTCATGGTAGCTCCATTGTCATGGTGACGATATTTTCATTGTCGCTGTATTGTTATTTTCAATATAATGCTATCCTAACTACATTATCTTGGTCGATATATTTACTTGCTGGCTATATTGCTATGGTTAATTTTGTCGTTGGGGATATATTTTGTCATTAACTACAATTTTGTTTTAATCATATGATCATGATAACAATATATTCATGGTAATATGAGTGCAAGTGTATGGATATCATATTATCATGTCACTATATTGTCATGGTTTTTATACAGTGATGGTGTTTATGTCAGCCTCCTGATGATATTATCATGTTTGATATATGATTATGGCAACTAAATTGTAATGGCGATTATATTTCATTATGACAATTTTGTCATGTTGCCTGCATTTTCATGGTAGCTATATTGTTATGGCAGGTACATTTTCATTGTTGTTTCATTGTTTTATCGGCTATACTGTCAAGGTGACTATATCTTAATTAAAAATCTTGTCTTGGTCGCTATTTTGTCATGGACCCTATATTGTCCTGGAGCCTATATGTTTGCTATGATCCGAAATAGACTATTTTGTCACAGCATCAATATTGTCAGGTGCTTATATTGCCATAATGAATATAATTTGAAGGCTTCCTTATTGATGCGTTGACTGTATATTCATATCACTTATATGATCATGGCTATATTGTTTTAGTGAATATATTGCCGTCTTGACTATATTATCATATTGGCTAAATTATCATGGTAAGTATGTCGACATGGAAGTCATATTTTCATGATGTTTATATAGTCAGTGAAATATATCGTGACATTATTGTCATAGTGGCTGTACCTTGATGGTGGCTATATAGTCGTTTGATTTATTTTCACTATTACTCTTTTGTGAAGATTGCTTTATTGTCATTGTAGCTATAGTGTCTTGGGGGATCTATTTTCATAGCAGCAGTGTTGTCATTATGAACATACCGGCATTTTGGCTATCTACTCATTTTGGTTATATTGCGAAGATTTACATATCGTCACCTTGGCTATATTGGCAAGGTGATCTTTTATACGTGATATATTGTCATTATTTAACTCGTGCACACTTTGTCATAAGCGAAATATTATCATGATAATTATATTTTTATGGTGACAATATTGTCATAGCGACTATATTATCATTATGTAACAGTGGCTATATTGCCAAGATAACTATATTGTCATGGTGACTTTTTTATCATGATTTCTATAATGTCATAATGGCTGTATTTTCGTAAAAGCTTTTTTAATGGAGTTGATATTGCCATTGAGGATATAACATTATGGAAGAGAAATTGTCATTTTCATTAAATTATTTGGTGACTACATTGCCATGATATTCTATACTGTTATGATTTCAGTACTGTCATGGTAAATCTTTTATTACTGTTTCTACATTGCAATGGAAACCAAAATGTTAGGTGGCTATATTTTCATGGTAGGATAATTTTATCATGACGATTATATTGCATTTCTGAAAATATTGTCATGGTGACTATGTTGCCGTAGTATCTGTACTGTCATATAATTTGTCAAATTGATGGCAATATTGTCTTAGAGACGGTACTATCATGTTATCTATATTGTTACGGTCGTTGTATTGTCATCGTGACTATATAGCCATGTTGACTAAATTGTCGTTAAGATCACATTGTTATGGTAACTATATTACCATAGTCGCTGTATTGTTAAATCAATATATCGCCATGATGGCTATTTGTCATTTTTGTTATATAACAAGGAGGTGACTGTCTTTTCATGTTGGTAATATTGTCAGAATAGCTATATCGTCTAGTAGTGGGTATATATATTTCTTTTCTTTTGGTATATTATCATGATGAAAATGATAACATTTTGGCGATATTGGCATAGCGATATAGTGTTTTAGCAGGTAAACTCTTGTTGTGGATAAAGCAATATTCAAAAAAGAGCAACATTGAAAATACAGTAAACGACAATATAGCCACTAAGACAATGCAGCTATCGTGACAATAATGTCACGATATACATCAATCGCCAGACTATTAGAGTCACCTTGATAGTAATCTTTCAATGACTTTATGAATATCATGAAAATATAGCCCTCACGTCAACATATTTCCTATGACAATTTAGCCATTATGATAATATAGTCACGACGACAAGATATTCACTATGACAATTAAGCTACCATGATCATATAACTGATATGACAATATAGATTTCAGGATATGTAGTGTCCAGGACAATATAGAAATTACGGCAACAGAGTAACCATGAGAATATACTCAGAAATACAATAAAATCGTCATAACAAAATGATCCAACCATGAAAATATAGTTACCCTGCCACTATTACTTTAATTGTAATGTAACCAACATAATATACATTCAACATGACAGTACTGAAACTATAACAATATCGCATATCATGGCAATATATTCACATGATAATTTAAGAAAAAGGAAATTATCGTTTTTATGATATATCTTCCAGGGCAAAATCAGCACCATTAAATATGCTACAATGAAAAGGCAGTCAAACTGTCATTATAACCATTATCATGAAACAGTCACCATGAGAGTATAGTTATCTTAGCAATATAGCCACTAAGAGATTATAGTCATAATGTCAACATTGTCACAATGACAATATACTGTCACCTTAATAGTAAAGTTATCACGATAATGTATCGCTTCTGAAAAAATATGCACGACTAAAAAAAATGAAAATATAGCAAATATAAAAGAGATCACCTTGACAATATAGTCAAGGTGACGATATATAAATCCTCGCAATATAACCAAAATGAGTAGATAGCCAAAATGACGGTATGTTCATAATGACAATACTGCTGCTATGAAAATATATCCCCAATGACACTATAGCTACAATGACAATAAAGCAATCTTCACAAAAGAATACCAGTCAAAATACAGCAAACTAATATATAGCCACCATGAAAGTACAGCCACTATGACAATATCACGATATAATTCACTTACTATATAAACATTATGAAAATAAGGCTTCCATGTCAACATACTTATCATGACAATTTAGCCAATATGATAATATAGTCAAGTCGGCAATATATTTACTATAACAATATAGCCATGATCATATAAGTGATGTGAAAATACAGTCAACGCAACAATAAGGAAGCCTTCAAATTATATTCATTATGGCAATATAAGCACCTGACAGTATTGATGCTGTGAAAAAATAGTCTCTTTCGGATCATAGCAAACATATAGGCTCCAGGACAATATAGTGTCCATGACAAAATAGCAACCAAGACAAGATTTTTAAATAAGATATAGTCACCTTGACAGTATAGCCGAAAAAACAATGAAACAAAAATGAAAATGTACCTGCCATAACAATATAGCTAACATGAAAATGCAGGCAACATGACAAAATTGTCACAATGAAATATAATCGCCATTACAAATTAGTTACCATAATCATATATCAATCATGATAATATCATCAGGAGGCTGACATAAACACCATTACAGTATAAAAACCATATCAATATAGTGACATGATAATATGATATCCATACACTTGCACTCACATTACCAAATAAGCCGCCATGAAAATATTGTTATCATGATCATATGATTAAAACAAATTTGTAGTTAATGACAAAGTATATCCCCAACGACAAAATTAACCATAGCAATATAGCCAGCAAGTAAATATAGCGACCAAGATAATGTAGTAAGGATGGCATTATATTGAAAATAACAATACAGCCACAATGGCAATATCGTCACCATGACAATGGAGCTACCATGAAAATATAGTAACATTGACAATGTAGCTACTATGATAATAAAATCCCATGGAGCATATTCACAATAACATTTTATTTGCTAAAACACTGTATCACTATGCCAATATCGGCAAAATGTTAGTCTAGGCATCATGGTAATATACCACCAGAAAAAGAAAATAAGCACCACAATGATATAGCTAACTTAACAATGTAGCTACCCTGATAATATATTCAATATGGAAAGACAGTCACCTCCTTACAGTATAACAAAAATGAAAAATAGCTATCATGGCAATGCAGTCACCTATCAATATAGTCACCATGGCAATATAGTTACCATAACCATGTAATCATAACTTGAATATAACCAGCATGACTATATAGTCAAGATGACATTCAACCATCATGACAATACAGGCAACATGACATTAGAGTCTCTACGACAATATTGCAATCGCTTCAACAAATTAAATGATAATATAGATATTACTGGAACACAGTCATCATGACAGTATTATCACAAATGCAATACAACCGCGATAACAAAATTATCCTACCATGAAAATTTAGCCACCCTGCCACTGCAATATAGCTAACATGATAATACATTCACTACGACAGTACTGAAACTATGACAATATAGCATATCATGACAATGTAGTCACCTGATGACAGTCGCGCACCAGCTACCGACGTGTACGGAGCTGCTATCGTCTTTCAGAGATAGGTTGTAGCTGTTCCTCCCTGCGGTGTCGCTACCCTTGCTTTGTTTTGAAGGTTTTATCTTGTATGATCATGATTGGTGTATGATTATCGAAACCATAATGTGATATCTTTTGTATTTCATTGTAATGAATTTGTCATAGTAACTATATTTTCTTGTAAGCTATATTGTTATGGTAGGTACATTTTCATGGTTGTTCTACTGTTTTATTGGCTATACTGTCAAGGTGACTGTATTGTGATGATAGATCCTATCTACTTCGCTATTTTGTCATAGAGACTATAATCTCTTGGACGCTATATGTTTGCTATAATCCAAAAATGACTATTTTGTCAAAGTATCTATATTTTCATGTGGCTGTATTCTCAGAGTAGATATAATTTACAAATGCGTTTATTGTTGCGTTGACTCTATTGTCATATCATTTATGTGATCATGGTGGCTTTATTGTTATGGTGAATACATTATCGTCTTGACTATATTATCAGAATGGCGAAACTGTCACTTTAAAGATATTTATATGGAGGCTATATTTTCACGACAAATATATTTATATGAACGCTATATTTTCATGATGTTCATGTACTCATTGTATATTCATTATCAAGGTGACGCTAAAGTCCTGGCGATTGATTTATATCGATAGATTATTGTCATGGTGGCTGTACTGTCTTGATGGCTGTATAGTCGTTTGCTATTTTTTCAATAGTACTCTTTTTGTGAAGATGACTACAGTGTCAGTGAAGCTGGAGAATCGTGGGGAACATATTTTCATACTTGCAGTATTGTCATTATGAACATACCGTCGTTCTGGTTATCATCTCTTTTTCTTTACGTTGCTATGATGTATATATCTTCACCTTGACTATAGTGGCAAGGTGATCTTTTTATAGGTGCTATACTGTCATTTTGTAATCATGCATATTTTGTCACAAGCGATATATCATTTTGATAACTTTATTATTAAGGTGACAGTATTTTAATAGCGACTATAATGTCATAATGACTATAATCTCAGAGGGGCTTTATTGCCATGGTAACTATTTTATCATGATATTTATGTCATAGTGACTGTATTTTCATGGCAGCTTTTTAATGGTGTATAAAATTTTGTCCCTGAGGTTATATCATAATAGAAGCGAAATTTTTATTTTTCATTAAATGATCAAGTGACTACATTGTCATGATATGTTATATTGTTATGGTTTCGGTACTGTCGTGGTGAATGTTTTGTTATTGTGGCTATATTGTAATGGAAGCCATAGTGGCAGGGTGACTATATTTTCATGGTAGGATCATTTTATTATGACGATTATATAACATTTCTGAGTATATTGTCATTGTGATTGTGTTGCCATAATATCTATGTTGTCATTTAACTTGTTGAATTAGTGGCAATATTGTCTTAGAGACTGTATTTTGATGTTTTCTGTATTGTCATGGTAGTTGTATTGTCATCGTGACTATAAGGATATGGTGACTATATTGCCATTAAGAATACATTGATATGGTAATCATATTGCCATGGTGGCTATATTGTTTGGTTACCATATTGCCATGATGGCTATATTGTTTAGTTACCATATTGCCATGATGGCTATTTGTCATTTTTTTCTTTTATATTTCAAGGAGGTGGCTGTCTTTTAATGTTACCTATATTGTCAGAGTAGTATATTGTAAAGTTAGCTATATCGTTGTGATGAGTATTTTTTCTGTTGATATATTGCCATGATGGTTATACTAAGATTTTAGAGATATTGGCATGGTGATATATCGTCTTAGCAGCTAAACTCTTGTTGTGTAGATCTTTTGGGTATTTTTTCTCTTGAATATTTTGCCATGGCAGCTACATTATCAACGTTACTATATTTTCATGGTAGCTATATTCTCATGGTGACGACATTGGCACGGTGGATGTATTGTAATTCTCAATACAATGCTCGCTACATTATCTTGGTCGCTATAACAATTTGATGGCTATATTGCTATGATTAATTTTGTTCTTTGGGATATATTTGTCACTATCTACAATATTGTTGTGATTATATGATCATGATAACAATATATTCATCGCTGCTTGTTTGGTATTTTAAGTGTTAGTGTATGGATATCATATCATCACGTTACTTATACTGTCATGGTTTTTATACTGTGATATTGTTTATGTCAACCTGCTGATTATATGATCATGATTTGTCTATGATTATGGTAACTATATTGTAATGCCGATGATATTTCATTATGATAATTTTGTCATGTTGACTAAAATTTCATGACATCTATAATGTTTTTTCAGGTACAGTTTCACGATTTTACATTGTTTTATGGTCTATACTGTCAAGGTGTCTATATCATTATGATATATCCTGTCTTAGTCGCTATTTTGTCATACACACTATGTTGTCCTGCCGGCTATATGTTTGCTATGATTCAAAAGCGACTATTTGTCACAACATCTATATTGTCATGTAGTTATACTGCGATAGTGAATATGATATGTATATTTCTTTTTTGCTTCTTTGACTGTATTGTCACATCAGTTATATGATCAGAGTGGCTATATTGTTATAGTGAATAAATTGCCGTCATGACTATATTATCATAATGGCCAGATTATCATGGTAGACATGTTGACATGGAGGCTATATTTTCATGATATTTATATAGTATTTGCAAGATAATTATCAAGGTGACTAATGACATGGTGACAATTTGTATCTTGACATTATTATCATGGTGGCTGAAGTATGATGGTGGCTACATTCTCGTTTGCTGTATTTTCAATGTTTGTCTTTTATGAATATGGCTTTGTTGTCAGTGTAGCTATAGTGTCATGGGAAACATATTTTCATAGTGGCAGTATTGTCATTATGACCATACCGTCCTTTTGGCTATCTTTTCATTTTAGTTGTATTGCTATAATGCATATATCGTCACCTTAGATATATTGGCAAGGTGATCATTTTATAGGTGATATATTGTCATTATTTAACTCTTGCATACTTTGTCATAAGCGAAATATTATCATGATAATTATATTTTTATGGTGACAATATTGTCATAGCGACTATATTATCATTATGACTATAATGTCACAGTGGCTATATTGCCAAGATAACTATATTGTGGTGACTTTTTTATCATGATTTTTATAAAGTCATAATGACTGTATTTTCGTAGAAGCTTTTTTAATGGTGTTGATATTGCCCTTGAGGATATACCATTATAGAAAAGAAATTGTCATTTTGATTAAATCATTTGGTGACTACATTGCCATGATATGCTGTAATGTTATGGTTTCAGTACTGTCATGGTAAATGTTTTATTACTGTTTCTACATTGCAATGGAAACCAAATTTGTAGGTGGCTATATTTTCATGGTAGGATATTTTTATCATTTCGATTATATTACATTTCTGAGTATATTGTCATGGTGACTATGTTGCTATAATATCTATATTGTCATATAATTTGTCAAATTGATGGCAATATTATCTTAGAGACGGTACTGTCATGATATCTGTATTGTCACGGTGGTTGTATTGTCAATGTGACTATATAGTCATGTTGGCTACATTATCGTTAAGATCATATTGTTATGGTAACTATATTACCATAGTGGCTGTATTGTTAAATCAATATATCGCCATGATGGCTTTTTGTCATTTTTGTTATATATCAAGGAGGTGACTGTCTTTTCATGTTGGCAATATTGTCAGAATATCTATATTGTCTAGTAGTGGGTATACATATTTCTTTTCTGGCGGTATATTATCATGATAGCAATAATAACATTTTGGCGATATTGGCATGGCGATATAGTATTTTAGCAGCTAAACTCTTGTTGTGGATATTTTTCAATTGTATATTTTATCATGGTAGCTTCATAGTCAAAGTTACTATATTTTCATGGTAGCTAGATTGCCATGGTGAAGACATTGGCATGGTGGTTGTATTCTTACTTTCAATATAATGCCGTCCTGGCTACATTATCTTCGTCGCTATATGAACTTGATGTCTATATTGTTATGGTTAATTTTGTCTTTCGGGATATATTTTGTAATTAGCGACAATACTGTTGTGATTATATGATCATGATAATATTCTCTTGAAAACGTATGTGGTATTTTAAGTGTAAGTGAATGGATATCATCTCATCATGTCACTTATATTGTCATGGTTTTTGCACAATGATCTTGTATATGTCAACCTCCTGATTATATAATCATGATTGGTGTATGATTATGGCAACTATATTGTAATGTTTTTTTTCATTGTGATAATTTTGTCATGTTGACTACAATTCCATGACAGCTATAATGTTATGACCATATCATGATGATAAATCCTGTCTGAGTCACTGTTTTTTCACAGAGACTATATTGTCCTGGAGTCTATATTTTTGCTACGATCCGAAAACGACTATCTATTAACAGTATCTATATTGTCAGGTGGTTATATTGCCATTGTGAATATAAGTTGAATGTTTCTATATTTTTGCTTTGATTATATTGTCATATCAGTTATATGATCATGGTAACTTTATTGTCATAGTGACAAGATTGTCGTCGTGACTATACTTTCATAATGGCTAACTTGTCATAGCAAATATCTTGACATTGGGGCTATATTTTCATGATATTTATAAAGTCATTGTAAGATTACTGTCAAGGTGACTCTATTGTCCTGGTGATTGAGTTATGTCGTGATATTATTGTCAAGATGGCTGTGTTGTCATGGTGGCTATATTGTAGTTTGCTGTATTTTAATTTTACGCTTTTGTGAAGATAGCTTTACTGTCAGTGTACCTATAGTGTCATGGAGAATATATTTTCATAGTGGAATTATTGTCATTGTGAACATGCTGTCATTTTGGCCATCTCCTTATTTTGGTTACATTTCTATCATAAATATATCATCACCTTGGCTATATTAGCAACGTGGTCTTTTTTTACGGTTGCTATACTTTCATTTTTTATTCATGCTTTTTTTATCGTAAGTGATACTTGATCACGATAACTATAACATTCCGGTAACTATATATTGGCATTTTGACTATATTGTTATGACAATGATATCATGTTGGATATCTTGCCAAAGTAACTATATTGTCATGGTGTCTATATCATCATGATGGTTATAATGTCATGGTGACTACATTTTCACGGTAGCTTTTATATTGGTGTTGGGTTTGCCCTTGAGGATGTATCATTATAAAACGAGATTCTCATAATGATTAAATCATTAGGGGACTACATTGTCGTAATATGTTACATTGTTATGGTTTCAGGAATGTCATTTTATATGTATTATTATGTTGGCTATATCCCAATGGAACCCATAGTGGCAGGGTGGCTATATTTTCATAATATAATCGTTTTGCTATGTCGATTATATTCCACTTGTGTGTATATTGTCATGGTGACTGTTGCCATAATATCTATGCTGTCATTTGATTTGTTGAATTGGTGGCTATATTGTCATAATGTAATGTCATGGTTCCTCTATTGTCTTGGTGGTTGTATTGTCATCGTGTCTATATGGTCATGGTAGTTATATTTCCATTAAGATTATATTGATATGGTAACTATATTGCCATAGCAGCTATAATGTTAAATGAATATATTGCCATGATGGCTATTTGTTATCTTTTGTTATATTACAAGGGGGTAATTGTCTTTTCATGTTGCCTATATATCAGGGTACCTATATTGTTCTCATAAGATTACAGTCATAAATACAATATAGTCGCCATGCCAATATTTTCACCTTAATGATATGGGTATCATGATAATATATCGCTTATAACATAATATGCACGATTAAAAAATGACAATATACCACCTATAAAAAAAATCATCTTCCCAATATAGCCAAGGTGACGATATATGTAACATAGCAATGTAACCCAAATTACAAGATTGCCAAAATGACTTTATTTCATAATGATAATTGCGTCACTATGAAAATTTGTTCCCAATGAAAGTATAGCTACACTGACATTAAAGCAATATTCACTAAATAGTAACATTGAAAACGCATCAAATGACAATATAGCCACCATGATTGTACAGCCACCATAACAATAATGTTACAACATAAATCAATCACTGTGATATTAGAGTAAACTTGAAAAAATGTTTACAATTACCATAAAAGTATCATGAGAATATAGCATGCATATCAACATATTTTCCATGACAATTTAACCATTATGATAGTATAGTCACAACTACAATATATTCACTATAAAAACAAAGGCACCATGGCCATATAACTGATATAACAATATAGTCAACGCAACATTAAAAAAACATTAAGAATATGTTCACAACGTCAATATAGCCACCTGACAATATAGATACCGTGACAAAATAGTCGCTTTCGGATTATAGGAAACATATAGCCTCTAAAGTATATAGTGTCCAGGAGACAATAGCGTCCAAAACAGAATTTATCAATACTATACAGCCGCCTTGACAGTATAGCCCATAAAACAATGTCAGAACCTTGAAAATGTACCTGCCATAACAATATAACTACTATCAAAATGAAGTCAACATACCAAAATGATCAAAAAAGATATTGCCATTGCTATATAGTTACAATAATCATACATTAATGATGATAATGTAATCAGCATTTTTACAGAAGGACTATCACCGTTTAAAAGCATGACAGACTAAGTTACATGATGATATGATATCCAGACAGATACACTCAAGGTGCCAAATAAGCCGTCAGAGAAATATTATCATGGTCATATAATCACAACCAAATTGTATGTAAAGACAAAATACATCCCCAATGATGAAATTGACCGTAGCAATATAGCCATCAAGTTCATATAGCGACCAAGATAATGTAGCCAGGATGGCGTTATATTGAACAAAACAATACACCCGCCATGCCAATATCGTCATATTTACAATGTAGCTTGCATGAAATATAGTACCCTTGACAATATAGGTACCATGATAATGTATTCCCATGAAAAATATCCAAAACAACAATTGGGCTGCGAACACTATATCACCATGCTAATCTTGCCAAAATTCTAGTATAGCCATCATGGCAATATATCAAAAGGAAAAAAAAATACCCACCACAATAAGATAGCTAACTTAACAATATAGCTATTCTGACAAAAAGCCATGATGGGTATATAGTTACCATAAGAATGTAATCTTAATGACAGTATAGCCATCATGACCATAGAGTCACGATGACAAGACAAACATGATGACCATACAGGCATCATGACAATACAGTCTCTATGACAATATTGCCATCAATTCAAAAAATCAAATGAAAATATAGAAATTATGGCAACACAGTCACCATGACCATATATTAAAAAATACAAGAAAAGACTAATAACAAAATGATCAAACCATGAAAATATAGCCACCCTGACATTATGGCTTCCATTGTAATGTAGCCAACATAATATACCTTCACCATGACAGTACTGAAACTATAACAATATAGCATGTCATGACAATGTATTCACCTCATAATTTAAACAAATTGAAATATCCGTTTTATAAAGATATATCTCCAAGGATAAATCAACACCATTAAATAAGCTACAATGAAAATGTAGTCGCATGTAGTTATCTTTAGCAATATAGCCACTAAGAGATTGTAGTCATAATGACAATATAGTCACCATGACAATATACTGTCACTTTAATGATATAGTTATCAAGATAATGTATCACTCATGAAAAAATATACATGATTAAAAAAATGACAATATAGCAACTATAAAGCGATCACCTTGCCAAAATAGCCAAGGTGACGATATGTAAATCTTCGCAAAGTAACCAAAATGAGCTGATAGCCAAAATGACGATATGTTCATAATGACAATACTGCTACTACGAAAATATATTCCCCTTGACACTATAGCTACAATGACAATAAAGCAATCTTCAGAAAAGAGTAACATTGAAAATACAGAAAACGACAATATAGCCACCATGACAATGCAGCTATTCTGACAATAATGTCACGATATACATCAATCGCCAGGCTATTAAAGTCACCTTGATAGTAATCTGTCAATGACTTTATGAGATATCATGAAAATATAGCCCTCATGTCAACATATTTCCTATGACAATTTATCCATTATGATAATATAGTCACGAAGACAAGATATTCACTATGACAATAAAGCTACCATGATCATAAAACTGATATGACAATATAGATTTCAGGATATGTAGTGTCCAGGACAATATAGAAATTACGGCAACACAGTGACCATGAGAATATACTCACAAATACAATAAAATCGCCATAACAAAATGATCCAACCATGAAAATATAGTTACTCTGGCACTATGACTTTAATTGTAATGTAACCAACATAATATTCATTCAACATGACAGTACTGTAAGTATAACAATATCGCATATCATGGCAATATATTCATAAAATAATTTAGAAAAAAAAAATTCTTGTTTTTATGATATATGTTCAAGGGCAAAATCAACACCATTAAATATGCTACAATGAAAATGCAGTCAAACTGTCATTATAACCATCATCATGAAATAGTCACCATGAGAGTATAGTTATCTTAGCAATATAGCTACTAAGAGATTATAGTCATAATGTCAACATTGTCACAATGACAATATACTGTCACCTTAATAGTAAAGTTATCACGATAATGTTTCGCTAATGAAAAAATATGCATGAGTAAAAAAAATGACAATATAGCAAATATAAAGGAGATCACCTTGACAATATAGCTAAGGTGACGATATGTAAATCTTCGCAATATAACCAAAATGAGTAGATAGCCAAAATGACTATGTTAATAATGACAATACTGCTGCTATGAAAATATATCCCTCATGACACTATAGCTACAATGACAATAAAGCAATCTTCACAAAAGAGTAACAGTGAAAATACAGCAAACGACTATATAGCCACAATTAAAGTACAGCAACTATGACAATAATGTGAAGATATAATTCAACGACTATATAAACATCATGAAGATAAGGCTTCCATGTCAACATACTTACCATGACAATTTAGCCAATATGATAATATAGTCAAGACGGCAATACATTCACTATAAAAATATAACCATGATCATATAAGTGATATGACAATATAGTCAACGCAACAATAAGGAAGCCTTCAAACTATATTCATTATTACAATATAACCACCTGACAATATTGATGTTGTGACCAAATAGTCTCTTTCGGATCATAGCAAACATATAGGCTTCAGGACAATATAGTGTCCTTGACAAAATAGCGATTAAGACAAGATTTTATATTAGTATATAACCATCTTGACAGTATAGCCGATAAACCAATGAAACAACAATGAAAATGTAACTGCCATAACAATATAGCTACCATGAAAATGCAGGCAACATGACAAATTTGTCACAATGAAATGTAATCGCCATTACGATTTAGTTACCATAGTCATATATCAATCATGATAATATCATCAGGAGGCTGACATAAACACCATCACAGTATAAAAACCATGACAATACAGTGACATGATAATATATACACTTGCACTCACATTACCAAATAAGCCGCTATGAAAATATTGTTATCATGATCATATGATTAAAACAAAATTGTAGTTAATGACAAAATATATCCCCAACGACAAAATTAACCATAGCAATATAGCCAGCAAGTAAATAGAGCGAACAAGATAATATAGTTAGGATGGCATTATATTGAAAATAACAATACAGGCACAATGGCAATATCGTCACCATGACAATGTAGCTACCATGAAAATATAGTAACATTGACAATGTAGGTACTATGATAATAAAATCCCATTGAACATATCCACAATATCAGTTTATTTGCTAAGTCACTATGTCACCATGCCAATATCGCCAAAATGTTAGTCCAGGCATCATGGCAATATACCACCAGAAAAAGAAAATAAGCACCACAATGATATAGCTAACTTAACAATATAGCTACCCTGATTATATATTCAATATGAAAAGACCGACACCTCCTTACAGTATAACAAAAAATAAAAATAGCTATCCTGGTAATTTAGTCACCTATCAATATAGTCACCATGGCAATATAGTTACCATAACCATGTAATCATAACTGGAATATAATCAACATGACTATATAGTAAAGATGACATGCAACCATCGTGACAATACAAGCAACATGACATTAGAGTCTCTACGACAATATTGTAATCGATTCAACAAATTAAATGATAATATAGATATTACTGGAACACAGTCACCATGACAGTATTATCACAAATGCAATATAACCGCGATAACAAAATTATTCTACCATGAAAATTTAGCCACCCTGCCACTGCAATATAGCTAACATGATAATACATTCACTACGACAGTACTGAGACCATGACAATATAGCATATCATGACAAGGTAATATCCTGATGACAGTCGCGCACCAGCTACCGACGTGTACGGAGCTGCTGTCGTCTTTCAGAGCTAGGTTGTTGTTATTCCTACCTGCGTTGTCGCTATCCTTGCTTTGTTTTGAAGGTTTTATCTTATATGATCATGACTGGTGTATGATTATCGACACCATAATGTGATATCGTTTGTTTTTCATTGTAATGAATTTGTCATAGTAACTATATTTTCATGTAAGCTATATTGTTATAGTAAGGTACTTTTTCATGGTTGTTCCACTGTTTTATTGGCTATACTGTCAAGGTGACTGTATTGTGATGATAAATCCTGTCTTCTTCGCTATTTTGTCATAGAGACTATATTTTCTTGGACGTTATATGTTTGCTATGATCCAAAAGTGACTATTTTGTCAGTATCTATATTTTCATGTGGCTGTATTCTCAGAGTAGATATAATTCATAAATGCGTTTATTGTTGCGTTGACTATATTGTCATATCATTTATGTGATCATGGAAGCTTTATTGTTATGGTGAATATATTAGCGTCTTGACTATATTATCAGAATGGCGAAAAAGTCACTTTAAAAATATTCATAAGGAGGCTATATTTTCACGACAAATATATTTATATGGACGCTATATTTTCATGATATTCATGTACTCATTGTATATTCATTCTGAATATGACGCTAATGTCCTGGCGATTGATTTATATCGAGAGATTATTGTCATGGTGGCTGTACTGTCTTGATGGCTGTATAGTCGTTTTCTATTTTTTCAATAGTACTCTTTTTGTGAAGATGGCTTTATTGTCAGTGAAGTTGGAGAATCGTGGGGAACATATTTTCATAGTTGCAGTATTGTCATTATGAACATACCGTCGTTCTGGTTATCATCTCTTTTTCTTTACGTTGCTATGATGTATATATCTTCACCTTGACTATAGTGGCAAGGTGATCTTTTTTATAGGTGGTGTACTGTTATTTTCTAATCATGCATATTTTGTCACAAGCGATATATCATTTTGATAACTTTATTATTAAGGTGACAGTATTTTTATAGCGACTATATTGTCATAATGACTATAATCTCAGAGTGGCTGTATTGCCATGGTAACTAATTTATCATGATATGTATATCATAGTGACTGTATTTTCATGTCAGCTTTTTAATGGTGTATAAAATTTTGTCCCTAAGGTTATACCATAATAGAAGCGAATTTTTTATTTTTCATTAAATGATCAAGTGACTGCATAGTCATGATATGCTATATTGTTAAGGTTTCAGTACTGTCTTGTTGAATGTTTTGTTATTGTGGCTATATTGTAATGGAAGCCATAGTGGCAGGGTGACTATATTTTCATTGTAGGATCATTTTATTATGACGATTATGTAACATTTCTTAGTATATTGTCATCGTGATTTTGTTGCCATAATATCTATATTGTCATTTAACTTGTTGAATTAGTGGCAATATTGTCTTAGAGACTGTATTTTGATGTTTTCTGTATTGTCATGGTAGTTGTATTGTCATCGTGACTATAAGGACATGGTGACTATATTGCCATTAAGGAAACACTGCTATGGTAATCATATTGCCGTGATGGCTATATTGTTTGGTTACCATATTGCCATGAGGGCTATATTGTTTTATATTTCAAGGAGGTGGCTGCCTTTTAATGTTACCTATATTGTCAGAGAAGTATATTGTCAAGTTAGCTATATCGTTGTGATGAGTATTTTTACTGTTGATATATTGCCATGATGGCTATACTAACATTGTAAAGATATTGGCATGGTGATATATCGTCTTAGCAGCTAAACTCTTGTTGTGGCTATCTTTTGGGTATTTTCTATCTTGAATATTTTGCCACGGCAGCTACATTATCAATGTTACTATATTTTCATGGTAGTTATATTGTCATGGTGACGACATTGGCACGGTGGCTGTATTGCAATTCTCAATAAAATGCTGGCTACATTATCTTTTTCGCTATAACAAGTTGATGGCAACATTGCCATGATTAATTTTGTCGTTGGGGATATATTTGTCACTACCTACAATATTGTTGTGATTATATGATCATGATAACAATATATTCATGGCGGCTTCTTTGGTATTGTAAGTGTAAGTGTATGGATATCATATCATCATGTCACTTACACTGTCATGGTTTTTATACTGTGATATTGTTTATGTCAACTTGCTGATTATATGATCATGATTGGTCTTTCATTATGGTAAATATATTGTAATGCCGATGATATTTCATTATGATAATTTTGTCATATTGACTAGAATTTCATGACATCTATAATGTTTTGGCAGGTACTGCTTCATGATTGTTACATTGTTTTATGGTCTATACTGTCAAGGTGTCTATATTATAATGATATAATCTGTTTTGGTCGGTATTTTGTCATAGAGACTATGTTGTCTTGCCGGCTATATGTTTACTATGATTCAAAAGCGACTATTTGTCACAGCATCTATATTGTCATGTACTTATACTGCCATAGTGAATATGATTTGTATATTTCTTTTTTACTTCTTTGACTTTATTATCACATCAGTTATGTGATCACTGTGGCTATATTGTTATAGTGAATAAATTGCCGTCATGACTATATTATCATAATGGCCAGATTATCATGGCAGACATGTTGACATGGAGGCTATATTTTCATGATATTTATATAGTCATTGTAAGTTTATTATCAAGGTGACGAATGACATGGTGACAATTTGTATCGTGACATTATTATCATGGTGGCTGAACTATGATGGTGGCTATATTCTCGTTTGCTGTATTTTCAATGTTGCTCTTTTGTGAATATGTTTTGTTGTTAGTGTAGCTATAGTGTCATGGGAAACATATTTTCATAGTGGCAGTATTGTCATTAAGACCATACCGTCATTTAGGCTATCTTTTCATTTTAGTAACATTGCTATAATGTATATATCGTCACCTTAGCTATATTGGTAAGTGATCTTTTTATAGGTGATATATTGTCAATATTTAACTCTTGCATACTTTGTCATAAGCGAAATATTATCATGATAATTATATTTTTATGATGACAATATTGTCATAGCGACTATATTATCATTATGACTATAATGTCACAGTGGTTATATTGCCAAGATAACTATGTTGTCAAGTGACTTTTTTATCATGATTTTTATAATGTAATAATGACTGTATTTTCGTAGAAGCTTTTTTAATGGTGTTGATATTGCTCTTGAGGATATACCAATATAGAAGAGAAATTGTTATCTTGATTAAATTATAAGCTGACTACATTGCCATGATATGGTATACTGTTATGGTTTCAGTACTGTCATGGTAAATTTTTTATTACTGTTTCTACATTTCAATGGAAACCAAAATGGTAGGTGGCTATATTTTCATGGTAGGATAATTTTATTATGGCCATTATATTGCATTTCTGAGTATATTGTCATAGTGACTATGTTGCCATAATATCTATATTGTCATATAATTTGTCAAATTGATGGCAATATTGTCTTAGACACGGTACTTTCATGTTATCTGTATTGTCACGGTGGTTGTATTGTCAACGTGACTATATAGTCATGTTTGCTACATTGTCGTTAAGATCACATTTTTATGGTAACTATATTACAATAGTGGCTGTATTGTTAAATCACTATATTGCTATGATGGCTATTTGTCATTTTTGTTATAGAACAAGGAGGTGACTGTCTTTTCATGTTGGCAATATTGTCAGAATAGCTATATTCTCGAGAAGTGGGTATATATATTTCTTTTCTGGCGGTATATCATCATGACGGCAATAATAACATTTTGGCGATATTTAAATGGCGATATAGTGTTTTAGCAGCTAAACTCTTGTTGTGGATATTTATCAGTTGTATATTTTATCATGGTAGCTACATACTTAAGGTTACTACATTTTCATGATAGCTACATTGTCATGGTGAAGACATTGGCATGGTGGTTGTATTCTTACTTTCAATATAATGCCGTCCTGCCTACATTATCTTGGTCGCTATATCAACTTGACGGCTATATTGTTATGATTAATATTGTCTTTCGGGATATATTTTGTAATAGTGACAATACTGTTGTGATTACATGATCATGATAATATTTTCATGGAAACTTATATGATATTGTAAGTGTAAGAGAATGGATATCATCTCACCATGTCACTTAAATTGTCATGGTTTTTACAGTATGATCTTGTTTATGTCAACCTGCTGATTATATAATCATGATTGGTGTATGATTATGGTAACTATATTGTAATATCGTTTTATTTCATTGAGATAATTTTGTCATGTTGATTAAAATTCCATGACAGCTATAATGTTATGACCATATCATTATGATAAATCCTGTCTGAGTCACTGTTTTTCACAGAGACTATATGGTCCTGGAGTCTATATTTTTGCTATGATCCGAAAACGACTATCTATTAACAGTATATATATTGTCAAGTGGTTATATTGCCGTTGTTAATATAAGTTGAATGTTTCAATATTTTTGCTTTGATTATATTGTTATATCAGTTATATGATCATGGTAGCTTTATTGTCATAGTGAACAGATTGTAATCGTAACTATATTTTCATAATAGCTAACTTGTCATAACAAATATCTTGACATGGGGGCTGTTTTCATGATATTTATAAAGTCATTGTAAGATTACTGTGAAGGTGACTCTATTGTCCTGGTGATTGAGTTATATCGTGATATTATTGTCAAGATGGTTGTGTTGTCATGGTGGCTATATTGTAGTTTGCTGTATTTTAATATTACGCTTTTGTGAAGATATCTTTACTGTCAGTGTACCTATAGTGTCATGGAGAATATATTTTCATAGTGGAATTATTGTCATTATGAACATACTGTCATTTTGGCCATCTCCTTATTTTGGTTACATTTCTATCATAAATATATCATCACCTTGGCTATATTAGCAACGTGATCTTTTTTTACGGTTGCTTCATTTTCATTTTTTATTCATGCATTTTTTGTCGTAAGTGATACATTATCCTGATAACTATAACATTCCGGTAACTATATATTGGCATTTTGACTATATTGTTATTATGACAATGATATCATGTTGGATGTCTTACCAAAGTAACTTTATTGTCATGGTGTCTATTTCACCATGATGGTTATAATGTCATGGTGACTACATTTTCACAGTAGTTTTTATATTGGTGTTGGGTTTGCCCTTGAGGATGAATCATTATAAAACGAGTTTCTCATTTGATTAAATCATTAGGGGACGACATTGTCGTGATATGCTATATTGTTATGGTTTCAGGAATATCATTGTATATGTATAATTATGTTGGCTATATTCCAATGAAACCATAGTGGCATAGTGGCTATATTTTCATAACATAATCATTTTGTTATGTCGACTATATTCCACTTGTGTGTATATTGTTATGGTGACTGTTGCCATAAGATCTATACTGTCATTTGATTTGTTGAATTAGTGGCTATATTGTCATAATGTATTGTCATGGTTCCTGTATTGTCTTGGTGGTTGTATTGTCATCGTGTCTATATGGTCATGTTAGTTATATTTCCATTAAGATTATATTGATATGGTAACTATATTGCCATGGCGGCTATATTGTTAAATGAATATATTGCCATGATGGCTATTTGTTATTTTTTGTTATATTACAAGGGGGTGATTGTCTTTTCATGTTGCCTATATATCAGGGTACCTATATTGTTATCATAAGATTACAGTCATAAAGACAATATAGTCGCCATGCCAATATTTTCACCTTAATGATATGGGTATCATGATAATATTTCGCTTATAACATAATATGCACTATTAAAAATGACAATATACCACCTATAAAAAAAATCACCTTCCCAATATAGCCAAGGTGACGATATATATAACATAGCAATGTAACCCAAATTTGAAGATAGCCAAAATGACTTTATTTCATAATGATAATTGCGTCACTATGAAAATTTGTTCCCAATGAAAGTATAGCTACACTGACATTAAAGCCATATTCACTAAACAGTAACACTGAAAACGCATCAACGGACAATATAGCCACCATGATTGTACAGCCACCATAACAACAATGTTACAACATAAATCAATCACTGTGATATTAGAGTAAACTTGAAAAAAATATTTACAATTATCATAAAAGTATGAGAATATAGCATCCATATCAACATATTTCCCATGACAATTTAGCCATTATGATAGTATAGTCACAACTGAAATATATTCACTATAACAACAAAGACACCATGGTCATATAACTGATATAACAATATAGTCAACGCAACATTAAAGAAACATTCAGAATATGCTCACAACGTTAATGTAGCCACCTGACAATATATATACCGTGACAAAATAGTCGCTTTCGGATCATAAGAAATATATAGCCTCTAGAGTATATAGTATCCAGGAGACAATAGCGTCCAAAACAGAATTTATCAATACTATACAGCCGCCTTGAGAGTATAGCCCATAAAACAATGTCAGAACCATGAAAATGTACCTGCCATAGCAATATAACTACTATCAAAATGAAGTCAACATACCAAAATGATCAAAAAAGATATTGCTATTGCTATATAGTTACAATAATCATACATTAATGATGATAATGTATTCAGCATTTTCACATAAGCACCATCACCGTTTAAAAGCATGACAGACTAAGTTACATGATGATATGATATCCAGACAGATAAAATCAAGATGCCAAATAAGCCGTCATAGAAATATTATCATGGTCATATAATCACAACCAAATTGTAGGTAAAGACAAAATACATCCCCAATGATGAAATTGACCGTAGCAATATAGCCATCAAGGCGATATAGGGACCAAGATAATGTAGCCAGGATGGCGTTATATTGAACATAACAATACACCCGACATGCCAATATCGTCATCTTTACAATGTAGCTTGCATGATATATATTAACCTTGACAATATAGGTAACATGATAATGTATTCCCATGAAAAAATGTCCAAAACAACAGTTGGGCTGCGAACACTATATCACCATGCTAATCTTGCCAAAATTCTAGTATAGCCATCATGGCAATATACCAAAAGGAAAAAAAAATACCCACCACAATAAGATAGCTAACTTAACAATATAGCTACTCTGACAAAAAGCCATGATGGCAATATAGTTATCATAAGAATATAATCTTAATGACAGTATAGCCATCATGACCATAGAGGTACGATGACAAGACAAACATGATGACCATACAGGCAACATGACAATACAGTCTCTATGACAATATTTCCATCAATTTAATAAACCAAATGACAATATAGAAATTATGGCAACACAGTCACCATGACCATATATTCAAAAATACAATAAAATACTGATCACAAAATGATCAAACCATGAAAATATAGCCACCCTGCTACTATGGCTTCCATTGTAATGTAGCCAACATAATATACATTCACCTTGACAGTACTGAAACTATAACAATATAGCATGTCATGACAATGTATTCACCTCATAATTTAAACAAAATGAAATATCCGTTTTTATAAAGATATATGTCACATGTAGTTATCTTAGCAATATAGCCACTAAGAGTTTGTAGTCATAATGACAATATAGTCACTATGACAATATACTGTCACTTTAATGATATAGTTATCAAGATAATGTATCACTCATGAAAAAATTTACACGATTAAAAAATGACAATGTAGCAACTATAAAGAGATCACCTTGCCAATATAGCCAAAGTGAGGATATGTAAATCTTCGCAATGTAAACAAAATGAGCAGATAGCCAAAATGACGATATGTTCATAATGACAATTCTGCTACTACGAAAATATATTCCCCATGACACTATAGCTACAATGACAATAAAGGAATCTTCACAAAAGAGTAACATTGAAAATACAGGAAACGACAATACAGCCACCATGACAATTCAGCTATCGTGACAATAATGTTATGATATACATCAATCGCCAAGCTATTAGAGTCACCTTGATAGTAATCTTTCAATAACTTTATGTATATCATGAAAATATAACCCTCATGTCAACATATTTGCTATGACAATTTAGCCATTATGATAATATAGTCACGACGACAAAATATTTACTATGACAATAAAGCTACCATGATCATATAACTGTTATGACAATATAGATTTCAGGATATGTAGTGTCCAAGAAAATATAGAAATTACGGCAACACAGTAACTATGAGAATATATTCACAAATACAATAAAATCGTCATAACAAAATGATCCAACCATGAAAATATAGTTACCTTGCCACTATGACTTTAATTGTAATGTAACCAACATAATATACATTCAACATGACAGTACTGAAACTATAACAATATCGCATATCATGGCAATATATTCATATAATAATTTAAAAAAAAGGAAATTTTCGTTTTTATGATATATCTTCAAGGGCAAAATCAACACCATTAAATATGCTACAATGAAAATGCAGTCAAACTGTCATTATAACCATCATCATGAAATAGTCACCATGAGAGTATAGTTATCTAAGCAATATAGCCACTAAGAGATTATAGTCATAATGTCAACATTGTCACAATGACAATATACTGTCACCTTAATAAAAAAGTTATCACGATAATGCATCGCTTATGAAAAAATATGCATGACTAAAAAATGACAATATAACAACTATAAAAGAGATCACCTTGACAATATAGCCAAGGTGACGATATGTAAATCGTCGCAATATAACCAAAATGAGCATATAGCCAAAATGACGGTATGTTTATAATGACAATACTGCTGCTATGAAAATTTATCCCCCATGACACTATATCTACAATGACAATAAAGCAATCTTCACAAAAGAGTAACAGTGAAAATACAGCAAACTACTATATAGCCACCATCAAAGTACAGCCACTATGACAATAATGTGAAGATATAATTCACTGACTATATAAACATCATGAAAATAAGGCTTCCATGTCAACATACTTACCATGACAATTTAGCCAATATAATAATATAGTCAAGACGGCAATATATTCACTATAACAATATAACCATGATCATATAAGTGATATGACAATACAGTCAACGCAACAATGAGGAAGCCTTCAAATTATATTCATTATTACAATATAAGCACCTGACAATATTGATTTTGTGACAAAATAGTCTCTTTCGGATCACTGCAAACATATAGGCTTCAGGACAATATAGTGTCCATGACAAAATAGCGACTAAGACAAGATTTTTGATTAATATATAATCATCTTGACAGTATGGCCGATAAAACAATGAAACAACAATGAAAATGTACCTGCCATAACAATATAGCTACCATGAAAATACACGCAATATGACAAAATTGTCACAATGAAATATAATCGCCATTACAATTTAGTTACCATAATCATATATCAGTCATGATAATATCATCAGGAGGCTGACTTAAACACCATCACAGTGTAAAAACCATGACAATATAGTGACATGATAATATGATATCTATACACTTGCACTCACATTACCAAATAAGCCGCTATGAAAATATTGTTATCATGATCATATGATTAAAACAAAATTGTAGTTAATGACAAAATATATCCCCAACGACAAAATTAACCATAGCAATATAGCCAGCAAGTAAATATAGCGACCAAGATAATATAGTTAGGATGGCATTATATTGAAAATAACAATACTGCCACAATGGCAATATCGTCAACATGACAATGTAGCTACCATGAAAATATAGTAACATTGACTATGTAGCTACTATGATAATAAAATCCCATGGAACATATCTACAATAACAGTTCATTGGCTAAGTCACTATATCACCATGCCATTATCACCAAAATGTTAGTCTAGGCATCATGGCAATATAACACCAGAAAAAGAAAATAAGCACCACAATGATATAGCTAACTTATCAATATAGCTACCCTGATAATAAATTCAATATGAAAAGACAGTCACCTCCTTACAGTGTAACAAAAATGAAAAATAGCTATCATGGCAATGTAGTCACCTATCAATATAGTCACCATGGCAATATAGTTACCATAACCATGTAATCATAACTGGAATATAACCAATATGACTATATAGTAAAGATGACATGCAACCATCATGACAATACAGGCAACATGACATTAGAGTCTCTACGACAATATTGCAATCGATTCAACAAATTAAATGATAATATAGATATTACTAGAACACAGTCACCATGATAGTATTATCACAAATGCAATATAACTGCGATAACAGAACTATCCTACCATGAAAATTTAGCAACCCTGTCACTGCAATATAGCTAACATGATAATACATTCACTACGACAGTACTGAAACCATGACAATATAGCATATCATGACAATGTAATCACCTAATGACAGTCGCTCACCAGCTACCGACGTGTACGGAGCTCCTGTCGTCTTTCAGAGCTAGGTTGTAGCTATTAATCCCTGCGTTGTCGCTACCCTTGCTTTGTTTTGAAGGTTTTATCTTATATGATCATGATTGGTGTATGATTATCGAAACCATAATGTGATATCGTTTGTATTTCATTGTAATGAATTTGTCATAGTAACTATATTTTCATGTAAGCTATATTGTTATGGTAGGTACATTTTCATGGTTGTTCCACTGTTTTATTGGCTATACTGTCAAGTTGTCTGTATTGTGATGATAAATCCTGTCTTCTTTCCTATTTTGTCATAGAGACTATATTGTCTTGGACGTTATATGTTTGCTATGATCCAAAAGTGACTATTTTCTCACAGTATCTATATTTTCATGTGGCTGTATTCTCAGAGTAGATATAATTTATAAATGCGTTTATTGTTGCGTTGACTATATTGTCATATCATTTATGTGATCATGGTGGCTTTATTATTATGGTGAATATATTAGCGTCTTGACTATATAATCAGAATGGCGAAACTGTCACTTTAAAGATATTCATATAGAGGCTATATTTTCACGACAAATATATTTATATGGACGCTATATTTTCATGATTTTCATGTACTCATTGTATATTCATTATCAAGGTGACGCTAATGTCCTGGCGATTGATTTGTATCGAGAGATTATTGTCATGGTGGCTGTACTGTATTGATGGCTGTATAGTGGTTCCAACAATGTTGTATGGTTGCGAGGCGTGGGCTATGGATAGAGTGGTGGGCAGGAGGATGGATGTGCTGGAAATGAGATGTTTGAGGACAATGTGTGGTGTGAGGTGGTTTGATCGAGTAAGTAACGTAAGGGTAAGAGAGATGTGTGGAAATAAAAAGAGCGTGGTTGAGAGAGCAGAAGAGGGTGTTTTGAAATGGTTTGGGCACATGGAAAGAATGAGTGAGGAAAGATTGACCAAGAGGATATATGTGTCGGAGGTGGAGGGAACGAGGAGAAGAGGGAGACCAAATTGGAGGCGGAAAGATGGAGTGAAAAAGATTTTGTGTGATCGGGGCCTGAACATGCAGGAGGGTGAAAGGAGGGCAAGGAATAGAGTGAATTGGATCGATGTGGTATACCGGGGTTGACGTGCTGTCAGTGGATTGAATCAGGGCATGTGAAGCGTCTGGGGTAAACCGTGGAAAGCTGTGTAGGTATGTATATTTGCGTGTGTGGATGTATGTATATACATGTGTATGGGGGTGGGTTGGGCCATTTCTTTCGTCTGTTTCCTTGCGCTACCTCGCAAACGCGGGAGACAGCGACAAAGCAAAAAAAAAAAAAAATAGTCGTTTGCTATTTTTTCAATAGTACTCTTTTTGTGAAGATGGCTTTATTGTCAGTGAAGCTGGCAAATCGTGGGGAACATATTTTCATAGTTGCATTATTGTCATTATGAACATACCGTCGTTCTGGTTATCATCTCTTTTTCTTTACGTTGCTATGATGTATATATCTTCACCTTGACTATAGTGGCAAGGTGATCTTTTTTTATAGGTGGTATACTGTCATTTTCTAATCATGCATATTTTGTCACAAGCGATATTTCATTTTGATAACTTTATTATTAAGGTGACAGTATTTTAGTAGCGACTATATTGTCATAATGACTATAATCTCAGAGTGGCTATATTGCCATGGTCACTATTTTATCATGATATTTATGTCATAGTGACTGTATTTTCATGGCAGCTTTTTAATGGTGTATAAAATTTTGTTCTTGAGGTTATACCATAATAGAAGCGAAATTTTTATTTTTCATTAAATGATCAAGTGACTTCATTTTCATGATATGCTATATTGTTATGGTTTCAGTACTGTCGTGGTGAATGTTTTGTTATTGTGGCTATATTGTAATGGAAGCCATAGTGGCAGGGTGACTATATTTTCATGGTAGGATCATTTTATTATTACGATTATATAACATTTCTAAGTATATTGTCATCGTGATTGTGTTGCCATATTATCTATATTGTCATTTAACTTATTGAATTAGTTGCAATATTGTCTTAGAGACTGTATTTTGATGTTTTCTGTATTGTCATATTAGTTGTATTGCATCGTGACTATAAGGACATGGTGACTATACTGCCATTAAGATACATTGCTATGGTAATCATATTGCCATGATGGCTATATTGTTTGGTTACCATATTGCCATGATGGCTATATTGTTTAGTTACCATATTGCCATGATGGCTATTTGTCATCTTTTTTTTTATATTTCAAGAAAGTGGCTGTCTTTTAATGTTACCTATATTGTCAGAGAAATATATTGTCAAGTTAGCTATATCGTTGTGATGAGTATTTTTTCTGTTGATATATTGCCATGGTGGCTATACTAACATTTTAGAGATATTGGCATGGTGATTTATCGTCTTAGCAGCTAAACTCTTGTTGTGGCTATCTTTAGGGTATTTTCTATCTTGAATATTTTGCCATGGCAGCTACATTATCCACGTTACTATATTTTCATGGTAGCTATATTGTCATGGTGACGACATTGGCACGGTGGCTGTATTGCAATTCTCAATACAATGCTCGCTACATTATCTTGGTCGGTATAACAAGTTGATGGCAACATTGCCATGATTAATTTTGTCGTTGGGAATATATTTGTCACTACCTACAATATTATTGTGATTATATGATCATGATAACAATATATTCATGGAGGCTTCTTTGGTATTGTAAGTGTAAGTGTATGGATATCATATCATCATGTCAGTTACACTGTCATAGTTTTTATACTGTGATATTGTTTATGTCAACCTGCTGATTATATGATCATGATTGGTCTATGATTATGGTAAATATATTGTAATGCCGATATTTCATTATGCTAATTTTGTCATGTTGACTAAAATTTCATGACATCTATAATGTTTTAGCAGGTACAGTTTCATAATTGTTACATTGTTTTTGGTCTATACTGTTAAGGTGTCTATATTATAATGATATAACCTGTCTTGGTCGCTATTTTGTCATAGAGACTATGTTGTCTTGCCGGCTATAAGTTTGGTATGATTCAAAAGCGACTATTTGTCACAGTATCTATATTGTCATGTAGTTATACTGCCATAGTGAATATGATTTGTATATTTCTTTTTTGCTTCTTTGAATGTATTATCACATCAGTTATATGATCACTGTGGCTATATTGTTATAGTGAATAGATTGCCGTCATGACTATATTATCATAATGGCCAGATTATCATGGCAGACATGTTGACATAGAGGCTATATTTTCATGATATTTATATAGTCATTGTAAATCTATTATCAAGGTGACTAATGACATGGTGACAATTTGTATCGTGACATTATCATCATGGTGGCTGAAATATGAGTCATGGGGAACATATTTTCATAGTGGCAGTATTGTCATTATGACCATACCGTCATTTTAGCTATCTTTTCATTTTAGTTACATTACTATAATGTATATATCGTCAGCTTAGCTATATTGGTAAGGTGATCATTTTATAGGTGATATACTGTCATTTTTTAACTCTTGAATACTTTATCATAAGCGAAATATTATCATGATAATTATATATTTATGGTGACAATATTGTCATAGCGACTATATTATCATTATGACTAAAATGTCACAGTGGCTATGTTGCCATGATAACTATATTGTCATGGTGACTTTTTTATCATGATATTTTTAATGTCATAATGACTGTATTTTCGTAGAAGCTTTTTAAATGGTTTTGATATTGCCCTTGAGGATATACCATTATAGAAGAGAAATTGTTTTTTTGATTAAATTATCAGCTGACTACATTGCCATGATATGGTATACTGTTATGGTTTCTTTTATTACTGTTTCTACATTGCAATGGAAACCAAAATGGTAGGTGGCTATATTTTCATGGTAGGATAATTTAATCATAGCGATTATATTGCATTTCTGAGTATGTTGTCATGGTGACTATGTTGTCATAATATCTATATTGTCATATAATTTGTCAAATTGATGGCAATATTGTCTTAGAGACGGTACTTTCATGTTATCTGTATTGTCACGGTGGTTATATTGTAAAAGTGACTATATAGTCATGTTGGCTACATTGTCGTTAAGATCACATTGTTATGGTAACTATTTTACCATAGTGGCTGTATTGTTAAATCACTATATCGCCATGATGGCTATTTGTCATTTTTGTTATATAAGAAGGAGGTGACTGTCTTTTCATGTTGGCAATATTGTCAGAATAGATATATTGTCAAGAAGTGGGTATATATATTTCTTTTCTGGCGGTATATTATCATGATGGCAATAATAACATTTTGGCGACATTGACATGGCGATATAGTGTCTTAGCAGCTAAACTCTTGTTGCGGATATTTTTCAATATGTCACATAATGGTTCAACCTCTGGCTATGGAAAAAAGGAAATGTATAATTTATTTACACAAACGTCAATAGCAGTTCTCATCAATTTAACCACTGTATCAATAAGCTTCAATGTCTAAGCTACATTTTTTTCCAATTTCACTATTTTCCTTCACATTTTCAATTGTGTCTGAAGGTTCTACTTCAAGAGTGATTGTTTTTCCAGTAAGGGTCTTCACATCTTGGTTACATCCACACACATCCATTTTTTTCATGATAGAGTTGATAGAGATGCTCTGTGGAAGGTATTAAGAATATATGGTGTGGGAGGAGAGTTGTTAGAAGCAGTGAAAAGTTTTTATCGAGGATGTAAGGCATGTGTACGTGTAGGAAGAGAGGAAAGTGATTGGTTCTCAGTAAATGTAGGTTTGCGGCAGGGGTGTGTGATGTCTCCATGGTTGTTTAATTTGTTTATGGATGGGGTTGTTAGGGAGGTAAATGCAAGAGTTTTGGAAAGAGGGGCAAGTATGAAGTCTGTTGGGGATGAGAGAGCTTGGGAAGTGAGTCAGTTGTTGTTCGCTGATGATACAGCGCAGGTGGCTGATTCATGTGAGAAACTGCAGAAGCTGGTGACTCAGTTTGGTAAAGTGTGTTAGAAAAGAAAGTTAAGAGTAAATGTGAATAAGAGCAAGGTTATTAGGTACAGTAGGGTTGAGGGTCAAGTCAATTGGGAGGTGAGTTTGAATGGAGAAAAACTGGAGGAAGTGAAGTGTTTTAGATATCTGGGAGTGGATCTGGCAGAGGATGGAACCATGGAAGCGGAAGTGGATCATAGGGTGGGGGAGGGGGCGAAAATTCTGGAGGCCTTGAAGAATGTGTGGAAGTCGAGAACATTATCTCGGAAAGCAAAAATGGGTATGTTTGAAGGAATAGTGGTTCCAACAATGTTGTATGGTTGCGAGGCGTGGGCTATGGATAGAGTTGTGCGCAGGAGGATGGATGTGCTGGAAATGAGATGTTTGAGGACAATGTGTGGTGTGAGGTGGTTTGATCGAGTGAGTAACGTAAGGGTAAGAGAGATGTGTGGAAATAAAAAGAGCGTGGTTGAGAGAGCAGAAGAGGGTGTTTTTGAAGTGCTTTGGGCACATGGAGAGAATGAGTGAGGAAAGATTGACCAAGAGGATATATGTGTCGGAGGTGGAGGGAACGAGGAGAAGAGGGAGACCAAATTGGAGGTGGAAAGATGGAGTGAAAAAGATTTTGTGTGATCGGGGCCTGAACATGCAGGAGGGTGAAAGGAGGGCAAGGAATAGAGTGAATTGGAGCGATGTGGTAATCCGGGGTTGACGTGCTGTCAGTGGATTGAATCAGGGCATGTGAAGCGTCTGGGGTAAACCATGGAAAGCTGTGTAGGTATGTATATTTGCGTGTGTGGACGTATGTATATACATATGTATGGGGGGGGTTGGGCCATTTCTTTCGTCTGTTTCCTTGCGCTACCTCGCGAACGCGGGAGACAGCGACAAAGTATAAAAAAAAAAAAAAACAAAGTATAAAAAAAAAAAAAAATATTTATCATGGTAGCTACATAGTTAAGATTACTATATTTTCATGGTAGCTACATTGTCATGGTGAAGACATTGGCATGGTGGTTGTATTCTTACTTTCAATATGATGCCGTCCTGGCTACATTATCTTGGTCGCAATATCAACTTGATGGCTATATTGTTATGGTTAATTTTGTCTTTCGGGATATATTTTGTAATTAGTGACAATACTGTTGTGATTATATGATCGTGATAATATTTTCATGGAAACTTATATGGTATTGTAAGTGTAAGTGAATGGATATCATCTCATCATGTCACTTGAATTGTCATGGTTTTTACAGTATGATCTTGTTTATGTCAACCTGCTGATTATATAATCATGATAGGTGTATGATTATGGTAACTATATTTTAATGTCGTTCTATTTCATTGAGATAATTTTGTCATGTTGACTACAATTCCATGACAGCTATAATGTTATGACCATATCATTATGATAAATCCTGTCTGAGTTACTGCTTTTTCACAGAGGCTATGTGGTCCTGAAGTCTATATTTTTGCTATGATCCGAAAACGACTATCTATTAACAGTATCTATATTGTCAATTGGTTATATTGCCTTTGTGAATATAAGTTGAATGTTTCTATATTTTTGCTTTGATTATATTGTCATATCAGTTATATGATCATGGTAGCTTTATTGTCATAGTGAATAGATTGTCGTCATGACTATATTTTCATAATGGCTAAATTGTCATAGCAAATATCTTGACATGGGGGCTATATTTTCATGATATTTATAAAGTCATTGTAAGATTACTGTCAAGGTGACTCTGTTGTCCAGGTCATTGAGTTATATCGTGATATTATTGTCAAGATGGCTGTATTGTCATCGGGGCTATATTGTAGTTTGCTGTATTTTGATTTTACGCTTTTGTCAAGATAGCTTTACTGTCAGTGTACCTATAGTGTCATGGAGAATATATATTCATGGTGGAATCATTTTCATTATGAACATACTGTCATTTTCGCCATCTAGTTATTTTGGTCACATTTCTATCATGTATATATATATATATATATATATATATATATATATATATATATATATATATATATATATATATATATATATATCATCACTTTAGCTATATTAGCAATGTGATCTTTTTTAACTGTTGCTATATTTTCATTTTTTTAATCATGCATTTTTTGTCGTAAGTGAGACATTATCATGATAACTATAACATTCCAGTAACTATATATTGGCATTTTGACTATATTGTTATTACGACAATGATATCATGTTGGATGTCTTGCCAAAGTAACTTTATTGTCATGGTGTCTACTTCATAATGATGGTTATAATGTCATGGTGACTACATTTTCACGGTAGCTGTAATATTGGTGTTGGGTTTGCCCTTGAGGATGCATCATTATAAAACGAGATTCTCATTTTGATTAAATCATTAGGGGACTACATTGTCGTGATGTGCTATATTGTTATGGTTTCAGGAATGTCATTGTATATGTATTATTATGTTGGCTATATTCCAATGGGAGCCATAGTGGAAGAGTGGCTATATTTTCATAATATAATCATTTAGTTATTTCGATTATCTTCCACTTGTGTGTATATTGTTATGGTGACTGTTGCCATAATATCTATACTGTCATTTGATTTGTTGGATTAGTGGATATATTGTCATAATGTAATGTCATGGTTCCTGTATTGTCTTGGTGGTTGTATTGTCATCGTGTCTATATGGTCATGGTAGTTATATTTCCATTAAGATTATATTGATACGGTAACTATATTGCCATGGTGGCTATATTGTTAAATGAATATTTTGCCATGATGGCTATTTGTTATTTTTTGTTATATTACAAGGGGGTGATTTTCTTTTCATGCTGCCTATATATCAGGGTACCTATATTGTTCTCATAAGATTACAGTTATAAAGAAAATATAGTCGCCATGCCAATATTTTCACCTTAATGATATGGGTATCATGATAATATATCGCTTATAACATAATATGCACGATTAAAAAATGAAAATATACCACCTATAAAAAAATCACCTTCCCAATATAGCCAAGGTGACGATATATATAACAGCAAATTAACCCAAATTACAAGATAACCAAAACGACTTTATTTCATAATGACAATTGCCTCACTATGAAAATTTGTTCCCAATAAAAGTATAGCTACACTGACATTAAAGCCATATTCACTAAATAGTAACATTGAAAACGCATCAAACGACAATATAGCCACCATGATTGTACAGCCACCATAAGAATAATGTTACAACATAAATCAATCACTGTGATATTAGAGTAAACTTGAAAATTTTTTTACTATTACCATAAAAGTATCATGAGAATATAGCATCAATATCGACATATATCCCATGACAATTTAGCCATTATGATAGTATAGTCACAACTACAATATTTTCACTATAACAACAAAGCCACCATGGCCATATAACTGATATAACAATATAGTCAACGCAACATTAAAGAAACATTCAGAATATGTTCACAACGTCAATATAGCCACCTGACAATGTAGATACCGCGACAAAATAGGCGCTTTCGGATCATAGGAAACATATAGCCTCTAAAGTATATAGTGTCCAGGAAACATTAGCGTCCAAAACAGAATTTATCAATACTATACAGCCGCCTTGACAGTATAGCCCATAAAACTGTCAGAACCATGAAAATGTACCTGCCATAACAATATAACTACTATCAAAATGAAGTCAACATACCAAAATGATCAAAAAAGATATTGCCATTGCTATATAGTTACAATAATCATACATTAATGATGATAATGTAATCCGCATTTTCACATAAGCACCATCACCGTTTAAAAGCATGACAGACTAAGTTACATGATATGATATCCAGACAGACATTCAAGATGCCAAATAAGCCGTCATATAAATATTATCATGATCATATAATCACAACCAAATTGTAGGTAAAGACAAAATAAATCCCCAACGATGAAATTGACCTTAGCAATATAGCCATCAAGTTGATATAGCGACCAAGATATTGTAGCCAGGATGGCGTTATATTGAACATAAGAATACACCCGCCATGCCAATATCGTCATCTTTACAATGTAGCTTGCATGAAATATAGTAACCTTGAAAATGTATGTATCGTGATAATGTATTCCTATGAAAAAATGTTCAAAACAACAGTTGGGTTGCGAACACTATATCACCATGCTAATCTTGCCAAAATTCTAGTGTAGCCATCATGGAAATATACCAAAAGCAAAAAAAAAATACCCACCACAATAAGATAGCTAACTTAACAATATAGCTACTCTGACAAAAAGCCTTGATGGCAATATAGTTACCATAAGAATGTAATCTTAACGACAAATACAATAAAATCGTCATAGCAAAATGATCCAACATTGAAAATATAGTTACCCTGCCACTAAGACTTTAATTGTAATGTAACCAACATAATATACTTTCAACATGACAGTACTGAAACTATAACAATATCGCATATCATGGCAATACATTCACATGATGATTTAAAAAAAAAGGAAATTTTCGTTTTTATGATATATCTTCAAGGGCAAAATCAACAACATTAAATATGCTACAATGAAAATACAGTCAAACTGTCATTATAACCATCATCATGAAATAGTCACCATGACAGTATAGTCATCTTAGCAATATAGCCACTAAGAGATTATAGTAATAATGTCAACATTGTCACAATGACAATATACTGTCACCTTAACAGTAAAGTTATGTCGATAATGTATCGCTTATGAAAAAATATGCATGACTAAAAAAAATGACAATATAGCAACTGTAAAAGAGATCACCGTGACAATATAGCCAAGGTGACGATATGTAAATCTTCGCAATATAACCAAAATGAGTAGATAGACAAAATGACGGTGTGTTCATAATGACAATACTGCTACTATGAAAATATATCCCCCATGACACTATAGCTACAATGACAATAAAGCAATCTTTACAAAAGAGTAACAATGAAAATACAGCAAACGACTATATAGCCACCATGAAAGTACAGCCACTATGACAGTAATGTCACGATATAATTCACTGACTATATAAACATTATGAAAATAAGGCTTCCATGTCAACATACTTACCATGACAATTTAGCCAATATGATAATATAGTCAAGACGGCAATATATTCACTATAACATTATAGCCATGATCATATATGTGATATGACAATACAGTCAACGCAACAATAAGGAAGCTTTCAATTTATATTCATTATGGCAATATTAGCACCTGACAATATTGATCCTGTGACAAAATAGTCTCTTTCGGATCATAGGAAACATATAGGCTCCAGGACAATATAGTGTCCATGACAAAATAGCGACCAAGACAAGATTTTTAATTAAGATATAGTCACCTTGCCAGTATAGATTATAAAACAATGAAACAACAATGAAAATATACCTGCCATAAAAATATAGCTACCATGAACATGCATGCAAAATGACAAAATTGTCACAATGAAATATAATCGCCATTACAATTTAGTTACCATAATCATATATCAATCAAGTTAACATCATCAGGAGGCTGACATAAACACCATCACAGTATAAAAACCATGTCAATATAGTGTCATGATAATATGATATCCTTACACTTGCACTCACATTACCAAATAAACGGCCTTGAAAATATAGTTATCATGATCATATGATTAAAACAAAATGTAGTTAATGACAAAATATATCCCCAACGACAAAATTAACCATAGCAATATAGCCAGCAAGTAAATATGGCGACCAAGATAATGATAATATTTCAATATAATGGCATTATATTGAAATAACAATACAGCCACAATGGCAATATCTTCACCATGACAATGGAGCTACCATGAAAATATAGTAACATTGACAATGTAGCTACTATGATATTAAAATCCCATGGAACATATCCACAACAACAGTTTATTTGCTAAGACATTATATCACCATGCCAATATCGCCAAAATGTTAGTCTAGGCATCATGGCAATATACCACCAGAAAAAGAAAATAAGCACCACAATGATATAGCTAACTTAACAATATAGCTACCCAGATAATATATTCAATATGAAAAGACAGTCACCTCCTTACAGTATAACAAAAAGGAAAAATAGCTATCATAGGCAATGTAGTCACCTATCAATATAGTCACCATGGCAATATAGCTACCATAATCATGTAATCATAACTGGAATATAACCAACATGACTATATAGTCAAGATGACATGCAACCATCATGACAATACAGGCAACATGACATTACAGTCTCTACGATAATATTGCAGTCGCTTCAACAAATTAAATGATAATATAGATATTACTGGAACACAGTCACCATGACAGTATTATCACAAATGCAATATAACCGCGATAACAAAATTATCCTACCATGAAAATTTAGCCACCCTGCCATTGCAATATAGCTAACATAATAATACATTCACTACGACAGTACTACAACCATGACAATATAGCACATCATGACAATGTAATCACCTGATGACAGTCGCGCACCACCTACCGACGTGTACGGAGCTGCTGTCGTCTTTCAGAGCTAGGTTGTAGCTATTCCTCCCTGCGTTGTCGCTACCCTTGCTTTGTTTTGAGGGTTTTATCTTATATGATCATGATTGGCGAATGATTATCGAAACCATAATGTGATATCGTTTGTATTTCATTGTAATGAATTTGTCATAGTAACTATATTTTCATGTAAGCTATATTGTTATGGTAGGTACATTTTCATGGTTGTTCCACTGTTTTATTGGCTATACTATCAAGGTGACTGTATTGTGATGATAAATCCTGTCTTCTTCGCTATTTTGTCATAGAGGCTATGTTCTCTTGGACGCTATATGTTTGCTATGATCCAAAAATGACTATTTTGTCACAGTATCTATATTTTCATGTGGCTGTATTCTCAGAGTGTATATGATTTATAAATGCGTTTATTGTTGCGTTGACTATGTTGTCATATCATATATGTGATCATGGAAGCTTTATTGTTATGGTGAATATATTAGCGTCTTGACTATATTATCAGAATGGCGAAACTGTCAAGATATTCATATGGAGGCTATATTTTCACGACAAATATATTTATATGGACGCTATATTTTCATGATGTTCATGTACTCATTGTATATTCATTATCAAGGTGACGCTAACGTCCTGGCGATTGATTTATATCGAGAGATTATTGTGATGGTGGCTGTACTGTCTTGATGGCTGTATAGTCGTTTGCTATTTTTTCAATAGTACTCTTTTTGTGAAGATGGCTTTATTGTCAGTGAAGCTTGTGAATCGTGGGGAACATATTTTCATGGTTGCAGTATTGTCATTATGAATATACCGTCGTTCTGGTCATCATCTCTTTTTCTTTACGTTGCTATGATGTATATATCGTCACCTTGACTATAGTGGCAAGTTGATCTTTTTTATAGGTGGTATACTGTCATTTTCTAATCATGCATATTTTGTCACAAGCGATAAATCATTTTGATAACTTAATTATTAAGGAGACAGTATTTTAATAGCGAATATATTGTCATAATGACTATAATCTCAGAGTGGCTATATTGCCATAGTCACTATTTTATCATGATATTTATGTCGTAGTGACTGTATCTTCCTGGAAGCTTTTTAATGGTGTATAAGATTTTGTCTCTGAGGTTATACCATAATAGAAGCGAAATTTTTATTTTTCATTAAATGATCAAGTGACTACATTGTCATGATATGATATATTGTTATGGTTTCAGTACTGGCGTGGTAAATGTTTTGTTACTGTGGCTATATTGTAATGGAAGCCATAGTGGCAGGGTGACTATATTTTCAAGGTAGGATCATTTTATTATGACGATTATATAATATTTCTGAATATATTGTCATCGTGATTGTGTTGCCATAATATCTATATTGTCATTTAAGTTGTTGAATTAGTGGCAATATTGTCTCAGAGACTGTATTTTGATGTTTTCTGTATTGTCATGGTAGTTGTATTGTCATCTTGACTATAAGGACATGTGACTATATTGCCATGAAGAATACATTGCTATGGTAATCATATTGCCATGATGGCCATATTGTTTGGTTACCAAATTTCAATGATGGTTATATTGTTTAGTTACCATATTGCCATGATGCCTATTTGTCATTTTTTTTTATATTTCAATGAGGTGGATGTCTTTTAATGTTACCTATATTTTCAGAGTAGTATATTGTTAAGTTAGCTATATCGTTGTGATGAGTATTTTTTCTGTTAATATATTGCCATGATGGCTATACTAACATTTTAGAGATAGTGGCATGGTGATATATCGTCTTAGCAGCAAAACTCTTGTTGTGGCTATCTTTTGGGTATTTTCTATCTTGAATATTTTGCCATGGCAGCTACATGATCAACGTTAATATATTTTCATGGTAGCTATATTGTCATAGTGACGACATTGGCACGGTGGCTGTATTGTAATTCTCAATACAATGCTCGCTACATTATCTTGGTCGCTATAACAAGTTGATGGCAATATTGCTATGATTAATTTTGTCGTTGGGGATATATTTGTCACTACCTACAATATTGTTGTGATTATATGATCATGATAACAATATATTCATGGCGGCTTCTTTGGTATCGTAAGTGTATGTGTATGGATATCATATCATCATGTCACTTATACTCTCAGGGTTTTATACTGTGATATTGTTTATGTCAACCTGCTGATTATATGATCATGATTGGTCTATGATTATGGTAACTATATTGTAATGCCGATAATATCTTATTATGATAATTTTGTCATGTTGACTAAAATTTCATGACATCTATAATTGTTTTGGCAGTTACAGCTTCATGATTGTTTCATTGTTTTATTGTCTATACTGTCAAGGTGTCTATATTATAATGATATATCCTGTCTTGGTCGCTATTTTGTCATAGAAACTATGTTGTCCTGCCGGCTATATGTTTGCTATGATTCAAAAGCGACTATTTGTCACAGTATCTATATTGTCATGTAGTTATACTGCCATTGAGAATATGATTTGTATATTTCTTTTTTGTTTCTTTGACTGCATTGTCACATCAGTTATATGATCACTGTGGCTATATTGTTATAGTGAATAAATTGCCGTCATGACTATATTATCATAGTGGCCATATTATCATGGCAGACATGTTGACATGGAGGGTATATTTTCATGATATTTATATAGTCATTGTAAGTTTATTATCAAGGTGACTAATGACATGGTGATGATTTGTATCGTGACATTATTATCATGGTGACTGAAATATGATAGTGGATATATTCTCGTTTGCTGTATTTTCAATGTTGCTCTTTTGTGAATATGGTTTATTTTGTCAGTGTAGCTATAGTGTCATGGGGAATATATTTTCATAGTGGCAGTATTGTCATTATGACTATACCGTCATTTTGGCTATCTTCTCATTTTAGTTACATTGGTATAATGTATATATCGTCACCTTAGCTATATTGGCAAGGTGATCTTTTTATAGGTGATATATTGTCATTATTTACTTCTTGCATACTTTGTAGGTAAAGACAAAATACATACCCAACGATGAAATTGACCGTAGGAATATAGCCATCAAGTTGATATAGCGACCAAGATAATGTCGCCAGGATGGCGTTATATTCAACATAACAATACACCCGCCATGCTAATATCGTCATCTTTACAATGTAGCTTGACAATGTAGGTACCATGATAATGTATTCCCATGAAAAAATGTCCAAAACAACAATTGTGCTGAGAACGCTATATAACCATGCTAATCTTGCCAAAATTCTAGTATAGCCATCATGGCAATATACCAAAAGGAAAAAAAAATGTATCACTCATGAAAAAAAAATGATTAAAAAAAAATGACAATATTGCAACTATAAAGAGATCACCTTGCCAATATAGCTAAGGTTACGATATGTAAGTCTTCGCAATGTAACCAAAATGAGAAGATAGCCAAAATGACGATATGTGTATAATGACAATACTGCTACTACAAAAATATATTCCCCATGACACTATAGCTACAATGACAATAAAGCAATCTTCACTAAAGTGTAACATTGAAAATACAGGAAACGACAATATAGCCACCATGACAATGCAGCTATCGTGACAATAATGTCACGATATACATCAATCGCCAGGCTATTAGAGTCACCTTGATAGTAATCTTTCAATGACTTTATGAATATCATGGAAATATAACCCTCATGTCAACATATTTCTTATGACAATTTAGCCATTATGATAATATAGTCACGACGACAAGATATTCACTATGACAATAAAGCTACCATGATCATATAACTGATATGACAATATAAATTTCAGGGTATGTAGTGTCCAGAACACTATAGAAATTACGGCAACGCAGTAACCATGAGAATATACTCACAAATACAATAAAATCGTCATAACAAAGTGATTCAACCATGAAAAATATAGTTATCCTGCCACTATGACTTTAATTGTAATGTAACCAACATAATATACATTCAACATGACAGTAATGAAACTATAACAATATCGCATATCATGGCAATATATTCACATGACAATTTAGAAAAAAGGACATTTTCGTTTTTATAATATATCTTCAAGGGTAAAATCAACACCATCAAATATGCTACAATGAAAATGCAGTCAAACTGTCATTATAACAATCATCATGAAATAGTCACCATGACAGTATAGTTATCTTAGCAATATATCCACTACGAGATTATTGTCATAATGTCAACATTGTCACAATGACAATATACTGTCACCTTAATAGTAAAGTTATCACGATAATGTATCGCTTATGAAAAAATATGCATGACTAAAAAATAAATGACAACATAGCAACTATAAAAGAGATCACCTTGACAATATAGCCAAGGTGACGATATGTAAATCTTCGCAATATAACCACAATGATTAGATAGCCAAAATGACGGTATGTTCATAATGATAATACTGCTGCTATGAAAATATATCCCCCATGACACTATAGCTACAATGGCAAGAAAGCAATCTTCACAAAAGAGTAACAGTGAAAATACAGGAAACGACAATATAGCCACCATGAAAGTACAGCCACTATGACAATAATGTCACGATATAATTCAATGATTATATAAACATCATGAAAATAAGGCTTCTATGTCAACATAATTACCACGACAATTTAGACAATATGATAATATAGTCAAGACGGCAATATTCACTATAGCAATATAGCCATGATCATATAAGTGATATGACAATATAGTCAACGCAACAATAAGGAAGCCTTCAAATTATATTCATTATGGCAATATAAGCACCTGACACTATTGATGCTGTGACAAAATAGTCTCTTTCGGATCATAGCAAACATATAGGCTCCAGGACAATATAATGTCCATGACAAAATAGCGACCAAGACAAGATTTTGAATTAAGATATAGTCACCTTGACAGAATAGCCGAAAAAACAATGAAACTACAATGAAAATGTACCTGCCATAAAAATATAGCTACCATGAAAATTCAGACAACATGACAAAATTGTCACAATGAAATATAATCGCCAATACAATATAGTTACCCTAATCATATATCAATTATGATAATTTCATCAGGAGGCTGATATAAACACCATCACAGTATAAAAACCATGACAATATAGTGACATGATAATATGATATCCATACACTTGCACTCACATTACCAAATAAACCGCCAAGAAAATATTGTTACCATGATCATATGATTAAAACAAAATTTTAGTTAATACCAAAATATATCCCCAACGACAAAATTAACCATAGCAATATAGCTAGCAAGTAAATATAGCGACAAAGATAATGTAGTTACGATGACATTATATTGAAAATAACAATACAGCCAGAATGGCAATATCGTCACCATGACAATGGATAAAAATATAGTAACATTGACAATGTAGCTACTATGATAATAAAATCCCATGGAACATATCCACAATAACAGTTTATTTGCTAAGACACTATATCACCATACCAATATCGCCAAAATGTTAGTCTAGGCATCATGGCAATATACCACCAAAAAAAGAAAATAAGCACCACAATGATATAGCTAACTTAACAATATAGCTACCATGATAATATATTCAATATGAAAAGACAGTCACCTCCTTAGAGTATAATAAAAATGAAAAATAGCTATCATGTCAATGTAGTCACCTATCAATATAGTCACCATGGCAATATAGTTACCATAACCATATAATCATAACTGGAATATAACCAACATGACTCTATAGTCAAGATGACATGCAACCATCATGACAATACAGGCAACATGACATTAGAGTCTCTACGACAATATCGCAATGGCTCCAACAAATTAAATGATAATATAGCTATTACTGGAACACAGTCACCATGACAGTATTATCACAAATGGAATATAACCGCGATAACAAAATTATCCTACCATGAAAATTTAGCCACCCTGCCACTGCAATATAGCTAACATAATAATATATTCACTACGACAGTACTGAAACCATGACAATATAGCATATCATGACAATGTAGTCACCTGATGACAGTCGCGCACCAGCTGCCGACGTGTACGGAGCTGCTATCGTCTTTTAGAGCTAGGTTGTAGCTATTCCTCCCTGGCTTGTCGCTACCCTTGCTTTGTTTTGAAGGTTTTTTCTTATATGATCATGATTGGTGTATGATTATCGAAACCATAATGTGATATCGTTTGTATTTCATTGTAATGAATTTGTCATAGTAACTATATTTTCATGTAAGCTATATTGTTATGGTAGGTACATTTTTTTGGTTTTCCGACTGTTTTATTGGCTATATTGTCAAGCTGACTGTATTGTGATAAATACTGTCTTCTTCGCTATTTTGTCATGGAGACTATATTCTCTTGGACGCTATATGTTTGCTATGATCCAAAAATGACTATTTTGTCACAGTATCTATATTTTCATGTGGCTGTATTCTCAGAGTGGATATAATTTATAAATGCGTTTATTGCTGAGTTAACTATATTGTCATATCATTTATGTGATCATGGAGGCTTTATTGTTATGGTGAATATATTAGCGTCTCGACTATATTATCAGAGTGGCGAAACTGTCAGTTTAAAGATATTCAAATGGAGGCTATATTTTCATGACAAATATATTTATATGGACGCTATATTTTCATGATGTTCATGTACTCATTGTATATTCATTATCAAGTTGACGCTAATGTCCTGGCGATTGATTTATATCGAGAGATTATTGTCATGGTGGCTGTACTGTCTTGATGGCTGTATAGTCGTTTGCTATATTGTTAATAGTACTCATTTTGTGAAGATGGCTTTCTTGTCAGTGAAGCTAGAGAATCATGGGGAACATATTTTCATAGTTGCAATATAGTCATTACGAACATACCGTCGTTCTGGTTATCATCTCTTTTTCTTTACGTTGCTATGATGTATATATCGTCACCTTGACTATAGTGGCAAGGTGATCTTTTTTATAGGTGCTATACTGTCATTTTCTAATCATGCATAATTTGTCATAAGCGATATATCATTTTGATAAATTTATTATTAAGGTGACAGTATTTTAATAGGGACTATATTGTCATAGTGAGTATAATCTCAGAGTGGCTATATTGCCATGGTCACTATTTTATCATGATATTTATGTCACAATGACTGTATTTTAATGTCAGCTTTTTAATGGTGTATAAAATTTTGTCTCTGAGGTTATACCATAATAGAAGCGAAATTTTTATTTTTCATTAAAAGATCAAGTGACTACACTGTCATGATATGCTATATTGTTATGGTTTCAGTACTGTCGTGGTGAACGTTTTGTTATTTTGGCTATATTGTAATGGAAGCCATAGTGGCAGGGTGACTATATTTTCATGGTAGGATCATTTTATTATGACGATTATATAACATTTCCGAATATATTGTCATAGTGATTGTGTTGCCATAATATCTATATTGTCATTTAACTTGTTGAATTAGTGGCAATATTGTCTTAGAGAATGTATTTTGATGTTTTCTGTATTGTCATGGTAGTTGTATTGTCATCGTGACTATAAGGACATGGTGACTATATTGCCATTAAGAATACATTACTTTGGTGATTATATTGCCATGATGGCTATATTTTTTGGTTATCGTATTGCCATGAAGGTTATATTGTTTAGTTACCATATTGCCATGATGGCTATTTGTCATTTTTTTTTTTTATATTTCAAGGAGGTGGCTGTCTTTTAATGGTACCTATATTGCCAGAGTAGTATATTGTCAAGTTAGCTATATCGTTGTGATGAGTATTATTTCTATTGATATATTACCATGATGGCTATACTAACATTTTAGAGATATTGGCACGGTTATATATCGTCTTAGCAGCTAAAGTCTTGTTGTCGCTATCTTTTGGGTATTTTCTATCTTGAATATTTTGCCATGGCAGCTACATTATCAACGTTACTATATTTTCATGGTAGCTATATTGTCATGGTGACGATATTGGCACGGTGGCTGTATTTTAATTCTCAATACAATGCTTGCTACATCATCTTGGTCGCTATAACAAGTTGATGGCTATATTGCGATGATTAATTTTGTCGTTGGGGATATATTTGTCACTACCTACAATATTGTTGAGATTATATGATCATGATAACAATATATTCATATCGGCTTCTTTGGTACTGTAAGTGTAAGTGTATTGATATCATATCATCATGTCACTTATACTGTCATGGTTTATATACTGTGATATTGTTTATGTCAACCTGCTGATTATATGATCATGATTGGTCTATGATTATGGTAACTATATTGTAATGCCGATGATATTTCATTATGATAATTTTGTCATGTTGACTAAAATTTCATGACATCTATAATATTTTGGCAGGTACAGTTTCATGATTGTTACATTGTTTTATGGTCTATACTGTCAAGGTGTCTATATTATAATGATATATCCTGTCTTGGTCGCTATTTTGTCATAGAGACTATGTTGTCCTGCCGGCTATATGTTTGGTATGATTCAAAACCGACTATTTGTCACAGAATCTATATTGTCATGTCGTTATATTGCCATAGTGAATATGATTTGTATATTGCTTTTTTGCTTCTTTGACTGTATTGTCACATCAGTTACCTGATCACTGTGGCTATATTGTTATAGTGAATAAATTGCCTTCATGACTATATTATCATAATCGCCAGATTATCATGGCAGACATTTTGACATAGAGGCTATATTATCATGATATTTATATGGTCATTGTAAGTTTATTATCAAGGTGACTAATGATATGGTGATGATTTGTATCGTGACATTATTATCATGGTTGCTGAACTATGATGGTGGCTATATTCTCGTTTGCTGTATTTTCAGTGTTTCTCTTTTGTGAATATAGCTTTGTTGTCAGTGTAGCTATAGTGACATGGGGAACATATTTTCATAGTGGCAGTATTGTCATTAAGCCCATACCGTCATTTTGGCTATCTTTTCATTTTAGTTACATTGATATAATGTATATATCGTCACCTTAGCCATATTGGCCAAGTTATCTTTTTATAGGTGATATATTGTCATTATTTAACTCTTGCATACTTTGTCATAAGCGAAATATTATTATGATAATTATATTTTTATGGTGACAATATTGTCATAGCGACTATATTATCATTATAACTATAATGTCACAGTGGCTATATTGCCAAGATAACTATATTAGCATGGTGACTTTTTTATCATGATTTTTATATTGTCATAATGACTGTATTTTCGTAGAAGCTTTTTTAATGGTGTTGATATTGCCCTGGAGGATATATCATTATAAAAGAGAAATTGTCATTTTGATTAAATTATTTGGTGACTACATTGCCATGATATGCTATACTGTTATGGTTTCAGTACTGTCATTGTAAATCTTTTATTACTTTTTCTACATTGCAATGGAAACCAAAATGGTAGGTGGCTATATTTTCATGGGAGGATAATTTTATCATGGCGATTATATTGCATTTCTGAGTATATTGTCATGGTGACAATGTTGCCATAATATCTATATTGTCATATAATTTGTCAAATTGATGGCAATATTGTCTTAGAGACGGTACTGTCATGTTATCTGTATTGTCACGGTGGTTGTATTGTCAACGTGACTATATAGTCATGTTGGCTACATTGTCGTTAAGGTCACATTGTTATGGTAACTAAATTACCATAGTGGCTGTATTGTTAAATCACCATATCGCCATGATGGCTATTTGTCATTTTCGTTATATAACAATGAGGTGACTGTCTTTTCATGTTGGCAATATTGTCAGAATAGCTATAGTGTCGAGTAGTGGGTATATATATTTCTTTTCTGGCGGTATATTATCATGATGGCAATAATAACCTTTTGGCGATATTGGCATGGCGATATAGAGTTTTAGCAGCTAAACTCTTGTTGTGGATATTTTCCATTGTATATTTTATCATGGTAGCTACCTAGTGAAGGTTACTATATTTTCATGGTAGCTACATTGTCATGGTGAAGACATTGTCATGGTGGTTGTATTCTAACTTTCAATATAATGCCGTTCTGGCTACATTATCTTGGTCGCTATATCAACTTGATGGCTATATTGTTATGGTTAATTTTGTCTTTCGGGATATATTTTGTAATTAGTGACAATACTGTTGTGATTTTATGATCATGATAATATTTTCATAAAAACTTATATGGTATTGTAAGTGAAAGTGAATGGATATCATCTCATCATGTCATTTAGATTGTCATGGTTTTTAAACTATGATCTTGTTTATGTCAACCTGCTGATTATATAATCATGATTGGTGTATGATTATGGTAACTATATTGTAATATGGTTTTATTTCATTTTGATAATTTTGTCATGTTGACTACAATTTCATGACAGCTATAGTCTTATGACTATATCATGATGATTGATCCTGCCTGAGTCAATGTTTTTTCACAGAGACTATATTGTCCTGGAATCTATAAGTTTGCTATGATCCGAAAACGAGTATCTATAAACAGTATCTGGATTGTCAGGTGGTTATATTGCCATTGTGAATATAAGTTGAATGTTTCTATATTTTTGCTTTCATTGTATTGTCATATCAGTTGTATGATCATGGTAGCTTTGTTGTCATAGTGAATAGGTTGTCGTCGTGAATATATTTTCATAATGGCTAAATTGTCATAGCAAATATCTTGACATGGGGGCTATATTTTCATGATATTTATAAAGTAATTGTAAGATTTCTGTCAAGTTGACTCTATTGTCCTGGTGATTGAGTTATATCGTGATATTATTGTCAAGATGGCTGTATTGTCATAGTGTCCATATTGTAGTTTGCTGTATTCTAATTTTACGCTTTTGTGAAGATAGCTTTACTGTCAGTGTACCTATAGTGTCATACAGAATAAATTTTCATAGTGGAGTTATTGTCATTATGAACATACTGTCATTTTGGCCATCTCCTTATTTTGCTTATACTTTTATCATAAATATATCATCACCTTGGCTATATTAGCAACGTGATCTTTTTTTACGGTTGCTATATTTTCATTTTTTTAATAATGCATTTTTGTCGTAAGTGATACACTATCATGATAACTATAACATTCCGGTAACTATATATTGGCATTTTGACTATACTGTTGTTATGACAATGATATCATGTTGGATATCTTGCCAAAGTAACTTTATTGTCATGGTGTCTATTTCATCATGATGGTAATAATGTCATTGTGACTACATTTTCACGGTAGCTTTTATATTGGTGTTGGGTTTGGCCTTGAGGATATATCATTAGAAAACGAGATTCTCATTTTGATTGAATCATTAGGGGACTACATTGTCGTGATATGCTATATTGTTATGGTTTCAGGAATGTCATTGTATATATATTATTATGTTTGCTATATTCCAATGGAAGCCATAGTGGCAGAGTGGCTATATTTTCATAATATAATCATTTTGTTATGTCGATTATATTCCACTTGTGTGTATATTGTCATAGTGACTGTTCCAACAATATCTATACTGTCATTTGATTTGTTGAATTGGTGGCTATATTGTCATAATGTAATGTCATTGTTCCTGTATTGTCTTGGTGGTTGAATTGTCATCCTGTCTATATGGTCATGGTAGTTATATTTCCATTAAGATTATATTGATACGGTAACTACACTGACATGGTGGCTATATTGTTAAATGAATATATTGCCATGATGGTTATTTGTTATTTTTTGTTATATTACAAACGGGTGATTGTCTTTTCATGTTCCCTATATATCAAAGTACCTATATTGTTAACATAAGATTACAGTCATAAAGACAATATAGTCGCCATGCCAATATTTTCACCTTAATGACATGGGTATCATGATAATATATCGCTTATAACAGAATATGCACGATTAAAAAATGACAATATACCACCTATAAAAAATCACCTTCCCAATATAGCCAGGGTGACGATATATATAATAGAGCAATGTAACCCTAATTAGAAGATAGCCAAAATGACTTTATTTCATAATGACAATTGCGTCAATATGAAAATTTGTTCCCGATGAAAGTATAGCTTCACTGACATTAAAGCCATATTAACTAAATAGTAACATTGAAAACGCATCAAACGACAATATAGCCACCATGATTGTACAGCCACCATAACAATAATGTTACAACATAAATCAATCACTGTGATATTAGAGTAAACTTGAAAAATTTTTACAATTACCATAAAAGTATCATAAGAATATAGCATCCATATCAATTTATTTCCCATGACAATTTAGCCATTATGATAGTATAGTCACAAGTACAATATATTCACTATAACAACAAAGCCACTATGGCCATATAACTGATATGACAATATAGTCAACGCAACATTAAAGAAACATTCAGAATATGTTCAGAACGTCAATATAGCCACCTGACAATGTAGATACCGTGACAAAATAGTCGCTTTCTCATCATAGGAAACATATAGCCTCTAAAGTATATAGTGTCCAGGAGACAATAGCGTCCAAAACATAATTTATCAATACTATACAGCCGCCTTGACAGTATAGCCCATAAAACAATGTCAGTAACATGAAAATGTACCTGCAATACCAATATAACTACTATCAAAATGAAGTCAGCATACCAAAATGATCAAAAAAGATATTGCCGTTGCTCTATAGTTACAATAATCATACATTAATGATGATAATGTAATCATCATTTTTACATAAGCACCATCACCGTTTAAAAGCATGACAGACTAAGTTACATGATGATATGATATCCAGACAGATACACTCAAGATGCCAAATAAACCGTCATAGAAATATTATCATGATCATATAATCACAACCAAATTGTAGGTAAAGACAAAATACATCCCCAACGATGAAATTGACCGTAGCAATATAGGCATCAACTTGATATAGCGACCAAGATAATGTAGCCAGGATGGCGTTATATTGAACATAACAATACACCCGCCATGCCAATATCGTCATCTTTACAATATAGCTTGCATGAAATATAGTAACCCTGACAATGTAGGTACCATGATAATGTATTCCCCTGAAAAAATGTCCAAAACAACTATTGGGTTGCGAACAATATATCATCATGCTAATCTTGCCAAAATTCTACTATAGCCGTCATGGCAATATACCAAAAGGAAAAAAAATACCCACCACAATAAGATAGCTAAATTAACAATGTAGCTACTCTGACAAAAAGCCATGATGGCAATATAGTTACCATAAGAATGTAATCTAAATGACAGTATAGCCATCATGACCATAGAGTCACGATTACAAGACAACCATGATGACCATACAGGCAACATGACAATACAGTCTCCATGACAATATTGGCATCAATTTAATAAATCAAATGACAATATAGAAATTATGGCAACACAGTCACTATGACAATATATTCAAAAATACAATAAAATACTAATAACAAAATGATGAAACCATGAAAATATAGACACCCTGCCACTATTGCCTCCATTGTAATGTAGCCAACATAATATACATTCACCATGACAGTACTGACACTATAACAATATAGCATATCGTGACAATGTATTCACCTAAGAATTTAAACAAAATGAAATATCCGTTTTTATAATATATCTCCAAGGGTAAATCAATACCATTAAATAAGCTACATTGAAAATGTAGTCACATATAGTTATCTTAGCAATATAGCCACTAAGAGATTGTAGTCATAATGACAATATAGTCACCATGACAATATACTGTCACTTTAATGATATAGTTTTCAAGATAATGTATCACACATGAAAAAAATATACATGATTAAAAAAAATGACAATATAGCAACTATAAAGAGATCACCTTGCCAATATAGCCAAGGTGACGATATGCAAATCTTCGCAATGTAACCAAAATGAACAGATAGCCAAAATGACGATATGTTCATAATGACAATACTGCTTCTACGAAAATATATTCCCCATGACACTATAGCTACAATGACAATAAAGCAATCATCACAAAAGAGTAACATTCAAAATACAGGAAACGACAATATAGCCACCATGACAATGCAGCTATCGTAACAATAATGTCACGATATACATCAACCGCCAGGCTATTATAGTCACCTTGATAGCAATCTTACAATGACTTTATGAATATCATGAAAATATAATCCTCATGTCAACATATTTCCTATGACAATTTAGCCTTTATGAAAATACAGTCACGACGACAAGATATTCACCATGACAAAAAAGCTACAATGATCATATAACTGATATGACAATGTAGATTTCAGGATATATAGTGTCCAGGACAATATAGAAATTATGGCAACACAGTAACCATGAGAATATACTCACAAATACAATAAAATCGTCATAACGAAATGATCAAACCATGAAAATATTGTTACCCTGCCACTATGACTTTAATTGTAATGTAACCAACATAAAATACATTTAACATGACAGTACTGAAACTATAAAAATATCGCATATCATGGCAATATATTCACATGATAATCTAAAAAAAAAGGATATTTTCGTTTTTTTGATATATCTTGAAGGGCAAAATCAACACCATTAAATATCCTACAATGAAAATGCAGTCAAACTGTCATTATAACCATCATCATGAAATAGTCATCATGACAGTATAGTTATCTCAGCAATATAGCCACTAAGAGATTATAGTCATAATGTCAACATTGTCACAATGACAATATACTGTCACCTTAATAGTAAAGTTATCACGATAATGTATCGCTTATGAAAAAACATGCATGACTAAAAAAATGACAATATAGCAACTATAAAAGAGATCACCTTGACAATATAGCCAAGGTGACGATATGTAAATCTTCACAATATAATCAAAATGAGTAGATAGCCAAAATGACGGTATGTTCATAATGACAATACTGCTACTATGAAAATATATCCCCCATGACACTATAGCTACAATGAAAATAAAGCAATCTTCACAAAAGAGTAACAGTGAAAATACAGGAAACGACTATATAGCCACCATGAAAGTACAGCCACTATGACAATAATGTCACGATATAATTCAGTGACTATATAAACATCATGAAAATAAGGCTTCCATGTCAACATACTTACCATGACAATTTAGCCAATATGATAATACAGTCAACACGGCAATATATTCACTATAACAATATAGCCATGATTATATAAGTGATATGACAATACAGTCAACGCAACGATAAGGAAGACTTAAAATTATATTCATTATAGCGATATAAACACCTGACATTATTGATGCTGTGACAAAATAGTCTCTTTCGGATCATAGCAAACATATAGGCTCTAGGACAACATAGTGTCCATGACAAAATAGCGACCAAGACAAGATTTTTAATTAAGATATAGTCACCTTGACAGTATAGCCGATAAAACAATGAAACAACAATGAAAATGTTCCTGCGATAACAATATAGCTACCATGAAAATGCAGGCAACATGACAAAATTATCACAATGAAATATAATCGCAATTACAATTTAGATACCATAATCATATATCAATCATGATAATATCAACAGGAGGCTGACATAAACACCATCACAGTATAAAAACCATGACAATATAGTGAAATGTTATTATGATATCCATACATTTCCACTCACATTACCAGATAAGCCGCTATGAAAATATTGCTATCATGATCATATGATTAAAACAAAATTGTAGTTAATGAGAAGATATATCCCCAAGAACAAAATTAACCATAGCAATATAGCTAGCAAGTAGATATAGCGACCAAGATAATGTAGTTAGTATGACATTATATTGAAAATAACAATACAGCCACAATAGCAATATCGTCACCATGACAATGGATAAAAATATAGTAACATTGACAATGTAGCTACTATGATAATAAAATCCCATGGAACATATCCACAATAACAGTTTATTTGCTAAGACACTATATCACCATGCCAATATCGCGAAAATTTTAGTCTAGGCATCATGGCAATATACCACCAGAAAAAGAAAATAAGCACCACAATGATATAGCTAACTTAACAATATAGCTACCCTGATAATATATTCAACATGAAAAGACAGTCACCTCCTTACAGTATAACAAAAATGAAAAATAGCTATCATGGCAATGTAGTCACCTATCAATATAGTCACCATGGCAATATAGTTACCATAACCATGTAATCATAACTGGAATATAACCAACATGACTATATATTCAAGATGACATGCAACCATCATGGCAATACAGGCAACATGACATTAGAGTCTCTACGACAATATTGCAATCGCTTCATCAAATTAAATGATAATATAGATATTACTGGAACACAGTCACCATGACAGTATTATCACAAATGCAATATAACCGCGATAACAAAATTATCCTACCATGAAAATTTAGCCACCCTGCCACTGCAATATAGCTAACATAATAATACATTCACTACGACAGTACTGAAACCATGACAATATAGCATATCATGACAATGTAGTCACCTGATGACAGTCGAGCACCAGCTACCGACGTGTACGGAGCTGCTATCGTCTTTCAGAGCTAGGTTGTAGCTATTCCTCCTTGCGTTGTCGCTACCCTTGCTTTGTTTTGGAGGTTTTGTTTTATATGATCATGATTGGTGTATGATCATCGAAACCATAATGTGATATCGTTTATATTTCATTGTAATGAATTTGTCATAGTAACTATATTTTCATGTAAGCTATATTGTTATGGTAGGTACATTTTCATGGTTGTTCCACTGTTTTATTGCCTATACTGTCAAGGTGATTGTATTGTGATGATAAATTCTGTCTTCTTTGCTATTTTGTCATAGAGACTATATTCTCTTGGACGCTATATGTTTGGTATGATCCAAAAATGACTATTTTGTCACAGTATCTATATTTTCATGTGGCTGTATTCTCAGGGTGGATATAATTTATGAATGCGTTTATTGTTGCGTTGACTATATTGTCATATCACTTATGTGATCATGGAGACTTTATTGTTATGCTGAATATATTAGCGTCTTGACTATATTATCAGAATGGCGAAACTGTCACTTTAAAGATATTCAAATGGAGGCTATATTTTCACGACAAATATATTTATATGGACGCTATATTTTCATGATGTTCATGTGCTCATTGTATATTCATTATCAAGGTGACGCTAATGTCCTGGCGATTGATTTATATCGAGAGATTATTGTCATGGTGGCTGTACTGTCTTGATGGCTGTATAGTCGTTTGCTATTTTTTCAATAGTACTCTTTTTGTGAAGATGGCTTTATTTTCAGTGAAGCTGGAGAATCATGGGGAACATATTTTCATAGTTGCAGTATTGTCATTATGAACATACCGTCGTTCTGGTTATCATCTCTTTTTCTTTACGTTGCTATGATGAATATATCGTCACCTTGACTATAGTGGCAAGGTGATCTTTTTTATAGGTGCTATACTGTCATTTTCTAATCATGCATACTTTGTCAAAAGCGATATATCATTTTGATAACTTTGTTATTAAGGAGACAGTATTCTAATAGCGACTATATGGTCAAAATGACTATAATCTCAGAGTGGCTATATTGCCATGGTCACTATTTTATCATGATATTTATGTCATAGTGGCTGTATTTTCATGGTAGCTTTTTAATGGTGTATAAAATTTTGTCCCTGAGGTTATGCCATAATAGAAGCGAAATTTTTATTTTTCATTAAATGATCAAGTGACTACATTGTCATGATATGCTATATTGTTATGTTTTCAGTACTGTCGTGGTGAATGTTTTGTTATTGTGGCTATATTGTTATGGAAGCCATAGTGGCAGGGTGACTATATTTTCATTTTAGGATCATTTTATTATGACGATTATATAACATTTCTGAGTATATTGTCATCTTGATTGTGTTGCCATAATATCTATATTATCATTTAACTTGTTGAATTAGTGGCAATATTGTCTTAGAGACTGTATTTTGATGTTTTCTGTATTGTCATGGTAGTTGTATTGACATCGTGACTATAAGGACATGGTGACTATATTGCCATTAAGAATACATTGCTATGGTAATCATATTGCCATGATGGCTATATTGTTTGGTTACCATATTGCCATGATGGCTATATTGTTTAGTTACCATATTGCCATGATGGCTATTTTAATTTTTTTTCTTTTATATTTCAAGGAGGTGGCTGTCTTTTAATGTTACCTATATTGTTAGAGTAGTATATTGTCAAGTTAGCTATATCGTTGTGATGAGTATTTTTCTGCTTATATATTGTCATGATGTCTATACTAACATTTTAGAGATATTGGCATGGTGATATATCGTCTTAGCAGCTAAACCCTTGTTTTGGCTATCTTTTGGGTATTTTCTATCTTGAATATTTTGCCATGGCAGCTACATTATCAACGTTACTATATTTTCATGGTAGTTATATTGTCATGGTGACGACATTGGCACGGTGGCTGTATTGTAATTCTCAATACAATGCTCGCTACATTATCTTGTTCGCTATAACATGTTGATGGCTATATTGCTATGATTAATTTTGTCGTTGGGGATATATTTGTCACTACCTACAATATTGTTGTGATCGTATGATCATGATAACAATATATTCATGGCGGCTTCTTTGGTACTGTAAGTGTAAGTGTATGGATATCATATCATGTCACTTATACTGTCATGGTTTTTATACTGTGATATTGTTTATGTCAAACTGCGGATTATATGATCATGATTGGTCTATGATTATGGTAACTATATTGTAATGTCGATGATATTTCGTTATGATAATTTTGTCATGTTGACTAAAATTTCATGACACCTATAATGTTTTTGCAGGAACAGTTTCATGATTGTTACATTGTTTTATGGTCTATACTGTCAAGGTGTCTATATCACAATGATATATCCTGTCTTGGTGGCTATTTTGTCATAGAGACTATTTTGTCCTGCCGGCTGTATGTTTGCTATGATTCAAAAGCGACTATTTGTCACAGTGTCTATATTGTCATGTAGTTATTCTGCCATAGTGAATATGATATATATATTTCTTTTTTGCTTCTTTGACTGTATTGTCACATCAGTTATATGATTACTGTGGATATATTGTTATAGTGAATAAATTGCCGTCATGTCTATATTATAATGGCCAGATTATCATGGGAGACATGTTGACATGGAGGCTATATTTTCATGATATTTATAAGGTCATTGCAAGTTTATTATCAAGGTGACTAATGACATGGTGATGATTTGTATCGTGACATTACTATCATATTGGCTGAACTATGATAGTGGCTATATTCCTTTTTGCTGTATTTTCAATGTTGCCCTTTTGTGAATATGGCTTTGTTGTCAGTGTAGCTATAGTGTCATGGGGAACATATTTTCATAGTGACAGTATTGTCATTATGACCATACCGTCATTTTGGCTATCTTTTCATTTTAGTTACATTGCTATTATGTATATATCGTCACCTTAGCTATATTGGCAAGGTGATGTTTTTATAGGTGATATATTGTCATTATTTAACTCTTGCATACTTTGTCATAAGCGAAATATTATCCTGATGATTATATTTTTATGGTGAGAATATTGTCATAGCGAATATATTATCATCATGACTAATGTAACAGTGGCTATATTGCCAAGATAACTATATTGTCATGGTGACTTTTTTATCATGATTTTTATAATGTCATAATGACTGTATTTTCGTCGAAGCTTTTTTAATGGTGTTGATATTGCCCTTGAGGATATACCATTATAGAAGAGAAATTGTCATTTAGATTAGATTATTTGGTGACTACATTGCCATGATATGCTATACTGTTATGGTTTCAGTACTGTCATGGTAAATCTTTTATTACTGTTTCTACATTGCAATGGAAACCAAAATGGTAGGTGGCTATATTTTCATGGTAGGATAATTTTATGATGGCGATTATATTGCATTTCTGAGTACATTGTCATAGTGACTATGTTGCCATAATATCTATATTGTCATATAATTTGTCAAATTGATGGCAATATTGTCTTAGAGACGGTACTGTCATGTTATCTGTATTGTCACGGTGGTTGTATTGTCAACGTGACTATATAGTCATGTTGGCTATATTGTCGTTAAGATCACATTGTTATGGTAACTATATTACCATAGTGGCTGTATTGTTAAATCCCTATATCGCCATGATGGCTATTTGTCATTTATGTTATATAACAAGGAGGTGACTGTCTTTTCATGTTGGTAATATTGTCAGAATAGCTATATTGTCGAGTAATGGGTATATATATTTCTTTTCTTGCGTTATATTATCATGATGGCAATAACAACATTTTGGCGATATTGGCATGGCGATATAGTGTTTTAGCAGCTAAACTCTTCCTGTGGATATTTTTCAACTGTATATTTTATCATGGTAGCTACATAGTCAAGGTTACTATATTTTCATTGTAGCTACACTGTCACGGTGAAGACATTGTCATGGTGGTTGTATTCTTACTTTCAATATGATGCCGTACTGGCTACATTACCTTGGACGCTATATCAACTTGATGGCTATATTGTTATGGTTAATTTTGTCTTTCGGGATATATTTTATAATTAGTGACAATACTGTTGTGATTATATGATCATGATAATATTTTCATGAAACCTTATGTGGTATTGTAAGTGTAAGTGAATGGATATCATCTCATCATGTCACTTAAATTGTCATAGTTTTTACTCTATGATCTCGTTTATGTCAACCTGCTGATTATATAATCGTGATTGGTGTATGATTATGGTAACTATATTGTAATGTGGTTTTATTTCATTGTGATAATTTTGTCATGTTGACTACAATTCCATAACAGCTATAATGTTATGAGCATATCATGGTGATAAATCTTGTCTGAGTCACTGTTTTTTCACAGAGACTATATGGTCCTGGGGTCTATATTTTTTCTATTATCCGAAAACGACTATATATTAACAGTATCTATATTGTCAGATGGTTATATTGCCATTGTGAATATCAGTTAAATGTTTCTATATTTTTGCTTTCATTATATTGTCATATCAGTTATATGATCATGGTAGCTTTATTGTCATAGTGAATAGATTGTCGTCGTGACTATATTTTCATAATGGCTAAATTGCCATAGAAAATATCTTGACATGGGGGCTATATTTTCATGATATTTATAAAGTCATGGTAAGATTACTGTCAAGGAGACTCTATTGTCCTGGTGATTGAGTTATATCGTGATATTATTGTCAAGATGGCTGTATTGTCATGATGGCTATACTGTAGTTTGCTGTGTTTTAATTTTACGCTTTTGTTAAGATAGCTTTACTGCCAGTGTACGTATAGTGTCATGGAGAATATATTTTCATAGTGGAATTATTGTCATTATGAACATAATGTCATTTTGTCCATCTCCTTATTTTGGTTACATTTCTATCATATATATCTATCATCACCTTGGCTATATTAGCAACGCGATTTTTTTTTACGGTTGCTATATTTTCATTTTTTTACTCTTGCATTTTTTGTCGTGATACATTATCATGATAATTATAACATTCCGGTAACTATATATTGGCATTTTGACTATATTGTTATTATGACAATGATATCATGTTGGATACCTTGCCAAAGTAACTTTATTGTCATGGTGTCTATTTCATGATGATGGTTATAATGTCATGGTGACTACATTTTAACGGTAGCTTTTATATTGGTGTTGAGTTTGCCCTTGAGGATGTATCATTATAAAACGAGATTCTCATTTTGATTAAATCATTAGGGGACTACATTGTCGTGATATGCTATATTGTTATGGTTTCAGGAATGTCATTGTATATGTATTATTATGTTGGCTATATTCCAATGGAAGCCATAGTGGCAGAGTGGCTATATTTTCATGATATAATCATTTTGTTATGTCGATTATATTCCACTTGTGTGTATATTGTCATGGTGACTGTTCCCATATTATATATTCTGTCATTTGATTTGTTGAATTGGTGGCTATCTTGTCATAATGTAATGTCATGGTTCCTGTATTGTCTTGGTGGATGTATTGTCATCGTGTCTATATGGTCATGGTAGTCATATTTCCATTAAGATTATATTGATATGGTAACTATTTTGCCATTTCGGCTATATTGTTAAACGAATATATTGCCATGATGGCTATTTGTTATTTTTTGTTACATTACAAGGGGGTGATTGTCTTTTCATGTTGCCTATATATCAGGGTACCTATATTGTTATCATATGATTACAGTCATAAAGACAATATAGTCGCCCTGCCAATATTTTCACCTTAATGATATGGGTATCATGATAATAAATCGCTTATAACAGAATATGCACGATTAAAAAATGACAATATACCACCTATAAAAAAAATCACCTTCCCAATATAGCCAAGGTGACGATATATATAACATAGCAATGTAACCCAAATTAGAAGATAGCCAAAATGACTTTCATTTCCTAATGACAATTGTGTCACTATGAAAATTTGTTCCCAATGAAAGTATAGCTACACTGACATTAAAGCTATATTCACTAAATAGTAACATTGAAAACGCATCAAACGACAATATAGCCACCATGATTGTACAGCCACCATAAGAATAATGTTACAACATAAATCAATCACTGTGATATTAGAGTAAACTTGAAAAATTGTTTACAATTACCATAAAAGTATCATAAGAATATAGCATCCATATCAACATATTTCCCATGACAATTTAGCCATTATGATAATATAGTCACAACTACAATATATTCACTATAACAACAAAGCCACCATGGCCATATAACTGATATAACAATATAGTCAACGCAACATTAAAGAAACATTCAGAATATGTTCACAACGTCAATATAGCCACCTGACAATATATATACCGTGACAAAATAGTCGCTTTCGGATCATAGGAAACATATAGCATCTTACTCGGACAAAAAGGCATGATGGAAATATAGTTACCATAAGAATGTAATCTTAATGACAGTATAGCCATCATGACCATAGAGTCACGATGACAAGACAACCATGATGGCCATACAGGAAACATGACAATACAGTCTCTATGACAATATTGCCATCAATTTAATAAATCAAATGAGAATATAGAAATTATGGTAACACAGTCACCATGACAATACATTCAAAAATACAATAAAATACTGATAACAAAATGATCAAACCATGAAAATATAGCCACCCTGACATTATGGCTTCCATTGTAATGTAGCCAACATAATATACATTGACCATGACAGTACTGAAACTATAACAATATAGCATATCATGACAATGTATTCACCTCATAATTTAAACAAAATGAAATATTCGTTTTTATAATGATATATCTCCAAGGGTAAATCAACACCATTAAATAAGCTTCATTGAAAATGTAGTCACATGTAGTTATCTTAGCAATATAGCCACTAAGAGATTGTAGTTATCATGACAATATAGTCACTATGACAATATACTGTCACTTTAATGATATAGTTATCAAGATAAAGTATTACTCAAGAAAAAATATACATGATTAAAAAAAATGACAATATAGCAAATATAAAGAGATCACCTTGCCAATATAGCCAAGGTGACGATATGTGAATCTTCGCAATGTAACCAAAATGAGCAGATAGCCAAAATGACGATATGTTCATAATGACAATACTCCTACTACGAAAATATATTCCCCATGACACTATAGCTACAATGACAATAAAGCAATCTTCAAAAAAGAGTAACATTGAAAATACAGGAAACGACAATATAGCCACCATGACAATGCAGCTATCGTGACAATAATGTCACGATATACATCAATCGCCAGGCTATTAGTCACCTTCATAGTAATCTTTCAATGACTTTATGAATATCATGAAAATATAGCCCTCATGTCAACATATTTCCTATGACAATTTAGTCATTATGATAATATAGTCACGACGACAAGATATTCACTATGACAATAAAGCTACCATGATCATATAACTGATATGACAATATAGATTTCAGGATATGTAGTGTCCAGGACAATATAGAAATTACGGCAACACAGTAACCCTGAGAATATACTCACAAATACAATAAAATCGTCATAACATAATGATCGAACTATGAAAATATAGTTACTCTGCCACTATGACTTTAATTGTAATGTAACCAACATAGTATACATTCAACATGACAGTACTGAAACTATATTAATATCGCATATCATGGCAATATATTCACATGATAATTTGAAAAAAGGAAATTTTCGTTTTTATGATATATGTTCAAGGGCAAAATCAACACCATTAAATATGCTACAATGAAAATGCAGTCAAACTGTCATTATAACCATCATCATGAAATAGTCACCATGACAGTATAGTTATCTTAGCAATATAGCCACTAAGACATTATAGTCATAATGTCAACATTGTCACAATGACAATATACTGTTACCTTAATAGTAAAGTTATCACGATAATGTATCGCTTATGAAAAAATATGCATGACTAAAAAAAATGACAATATAGCAACTATAAAAGAGATCACCTTGACTATATAGCCAAGGTGACGATATGTAAATCTTCGCAATATAACCAAAATGAGTAGATAGCGAAAATGACGGTATGTTTATAATGACAATACTGCTACTATGAAAAAACATCTCCCATGACACTATAGCTACAATGACAATAAAGCAATCTTCACAAAAGAGTAGCAGTGAAAATACACCAAACGACTATATAGCCATCATGAAAGTACAGCCACTATGACAATAATGTCACGATATAATTCACTGACTATATAAACATCATGAAGATAAGGCTTCCATTTCAAAATACTTACAATGACAATTTAGCCAATATGATGATATAGTCAAGACGGCAATATATTCACTATAACAATATAACCTTGATCATATAAGTGATATGACAATACAGTTAACGCAACAATAAGGAAGCCTTCAAATTATATTCGTTATAGCAATATAAGCACCTGACAATATTGATCCTGTGACAAAATAGTCTCTTTCGGATCATAGAAAACGTATAGGCTCCAGGACAATATATTGTCCATGACAAAATAGCGACCAAGACAAGATTTTTAATTAATATATAGTCACCTTGACAGTATAGCCGATAATACAATGAAACAACAATAAAAATGTACCTGCCAAAGCAATATAGCTACCATGAAAATGCAGGCAGCATGACAAAATTGTCACAATGAAATATAATCGCCATTACAATTTAGTTACCATAATTATATACCAATCATGATTATATCATCAGGAGGCTGATATAAACACCATCACAGTATAAAAACCATGACAATATAATGACATCATAATATGATATCTATACACTTTCACTCACATTACCAAATAAGCCGCCATGAAAATATTGTTATCATGATCATATGATTAAAACAAAATTGTAGTTAATGACAAAATATATCCCCAACGACAAAATTAACCATAGCAATATAGCCAGCAAGTAAATATAGCGACCAAGATAATGTAGTTAGGATGGCATTATATTGAAAATAACAATACAACCACAATGGCAATATCGTCACCATGGCAATGGAGCAACCATGAAAATATAGTAACATTGACAATGTAGCTACTATGATAATAAAATCCCATGGAACATAACCACAATAACAGTTTATTTGCTAAGCCACTATATCACCATGCCAATATCGCGAAATTGTTAGTCTAGGCATCATGGCAATATACCACCAGAAAAAGAAAACAAGCACCACAATGATATAGCTAACTTAACAATATAGCTACCCTGATAATATATTCAATATGAAAAGACAGTCACCTCCTTACAGTATAACAAAAATGAAAAATAGCTATCATGGCAATGTAGTTACCTATCAATATAGTCACCATGGCAATATAGTTACCATAACCATGTAATCATAACTGGAATATAACCAACATGACTATATAGTCAAGATGACATGCATCCATCATGGCAACACAGGCAACATGACATTAGAGTCTCTACGACAATATTGCAATCGTCTCAACAAATTAAATGTTATTATAGATATTACTGGAACACAGTCACCATGACAGTATTATCACAAATGCAATATAACCGCGATAACAAAATTATCCTGCCATGAAAATTTAGCCACCCTGCCACTGCAATATAGGTAAAATAATAATACATTCACTACGACAGTACTGAAACCATGACAATATAGCATATCATGACAATATAATCACCTGATGACAGTCGCGCATCAGCTACCGACTTGTACGGAGCTGCTGTCGTCTTTAAGAGCTAGGTTGTAGCTATTCCTCCCTGCGTTGTCGCTACCCTTGCTTTGTTTTGAAGGTTTTATCTTATATGATCATGATTGGTGTGTGATTATCGAAACCATAATGTGATATAGCTTGTATTTCATTGTAATGAATTTGTCATAGTAACTATATTTTCATGTAAGCTATATTGTTACGGTAGGTACATTTTCATGGTTGTTACCCTGTTTTATTGGCTATACTGTCAAGGTGACTGTATTGTGATGACAAATCCTGTCTTCGTCGCTATTTTGTCATAGAGACTATATACTCTTTGACGCTATATGTTTCCTATGATCCAAAAATGACTATTTTGTCACAGTATCTATATTTCCATGTGGCTGTATTCTCAGAGTGGATATAATTTATGAATGCGTTTATTGTTGCGTTGACTATATTGTCATATCATTTATGTGATCATGGTGGCTTTATTGTTATGGTGGATATATTAGCGTCTTGACTATATTATCAGAATGGCGAAACTCTCACTTTAAAGATATTCATATGGAGGCTATATTTTCAAGATAAATATATTTATATGGACGCTATATTTTCATGATGTTCATATACTCATTGTATATTCATTATCAAGGTGACGGTAATGTCCTGGCGATTGATTTATATCGAGAGATTATTGTCATGGTGGCTGTACTGTCTTGATGGCTGTATAGTCGCTTGCTATTTTTTCAATAGTACTCTTTTTGTGAAGATGGCTTTATTGTCAGTGAAGCTGGAGAATCGTGGGGAACATATTTTCATAGTTGCAGTATTGTCATTATGAAGATACCGTCGTTCTGGTTATCATCTCTTTTTCTTTACGTTGCTATGATGTATATATCGTCACCTTGACTATAGTGGCAAGGTGATCTTTTTTATAGGTGCTATACTGTCATTTTCTTATCATGCATATTTTGTCACAAGTGATATATCATTTTGATAACTTTATTATTAAGGTGACAGTATTTTAATAGCGACTATATTGTCATAATGACTATAATCTCAGAGTGGTTATATTGCCATGGTCACTATTTTATCATGATATTTATGTAATAGTGACTGTCTTTTCATGGCAGCTTTTTAATGGTGTATAAAGTTTTGTACCAGAGGTTATACCATAATAGAAGCGAAATTTTTCTTTTTCATTAAATGATCAAGTGACGACATTGTCATGATATGCTATATTGTTATGGTTTCAGTACTGTTGTGGTGAATGTTTTGTTATTGTGGCTATATTGTAATGGAAGCCATAGTGGCAGGGTGACTATATTTTCATTTTAGGATCATATAATTATGACGATTATATAACATTTCTGAGTATATTGTCATCGTGATTGTGTTGCCATAATATCTATTTTGTCACTTAACTTGTTGAATTAGTGTCAATATTGTCTTAGAGACTGTATTTTGATGTTTTCTGTATTGTCATGGTAGTTGTATTGTCATCGTGACTATAAGGACATGGCGACTATATTGCCATTAAGAATACATTGCTATGGTAATCATATTGCCATGATGGCTATATTGTTTGGTTACCATATTGCCATGATGTGTATATTGTTTAGTTACCATATTTCCATGATGGCTATTTGTCATTTTTTTTTTTTTATATTTGAAGGAGGTGGCTGTCTTTTAATGTTACCTATATTGTCAGAGTAGTATATTGTCAAGTTAAGTATATCGTTGTGATGAGTATATTTTCTGTTGATATATTGCCATGATGGCTATACTAACATTTTAGAGATATTGGCATGGTGATATATCGTCTTAGCAGCTAAACCCTTGTTGGGGCTATCTTTTGGGTATTTTCTATCTTGAATATTTTGCCATGACAGCTAAATTATCAACGTTGCTATATTTTCATGGTAGCTATATTCTCATGGTGACGACATTGGCAGGGTGGCTGTATTGTAATTCTCAATACAATGCTCGCTACATTATCTTGGTCGCTATAACAAGTTGCTGGCTATATTGCTATGATTAATTTTGTCTTTGGGGATATATTTGTCACTACCTTCAATATTGTTGTGATTATATGCTCATGATAACAATATATTCATGGCGGCTTCTTTGGTATCGTAAGTGTATGTGTATGGATATCATATCATCATGTCACTTATACTGTCATGGTTTTTATACTGTGATATTGTTTATGTCAACCTGCTGATTATATGATCATGATTGGTCTATGATTATGGTAACTATATTCTAATGCCGATGATATTTCATTATGAAAATTTTGTCATGTTGACTAAAATTTCATGACATCTATAATGTTTTGGCAGGTACAGTTTCATGATTGTTACATTGTTTTATGGTCTATATTGTCAAGGTGTCTATATTATAATGATATATCCTGTCTTGGTCGCTATTTTGTCATAGAGACTATGTTGTCCTGCCGGCTATATCTTTGCTATAATTCAAAAGCGACTATTTGTCACAGTATCTATATTGTCATGTAGTTATACTGCCATAGTGAATATGATTTGTATATTTCTTTTTTGCTTCTTTGACTGTATTGTCACAACAGTTATATGATCACTGTGGCTATATATTTATAGTGAATAAATTGCCGTCATGACTATATTATCATAATGGCCAGATTATCATGGCAGACATGTTGTCATGGAGGCTATATTTTCATGATATTTATATAGTCATCGTAAGTTTATTATCAAGGTGACTAATGACATGGTGATGATTTGCATCGTGACATTATTATCATGGTGGCTGAAATATGATAGTGGATATATTCTCGTTTGCTGTATTTTCAATGTTACTCTTTTGTGAATATGGCTTTGTTTTCAGTGTAGCTATAGAGTCATGGGAACATATTTTCATAGTGGCAATATTGTCATTATGACCATACCGTCATTTTGGCTATCTTCTCATTTTAGTTACATTGCTATAATGTATAAATCGTCACCTTAGCTATATTGGCAAGGTTATCTTTTTATAGGTGATATATTGTCATTATTTAACTCTTGCATACTTTTTCGTAAGCGAAATATTATTATGATAGTTATATTTTTATGGTGACAATATTACCATTGAGACTATATTATCATTATGACTATAATATCAAAGTGGCTATATTGCTAAGATAACTATATTGTCATGGTGACTATTTTATCATGATTTTTATAATGTCATAATGACTGTATTTTCGTAGAAGCTTTTTGAATGGTGTTGATATTGCCCTCGAGGATATACCATTACAGAAGAGAAATTGTCATTTTGATTAAATTATCAGCAGACTACATTGCCATGATATGCTATACTGTTATGGTTTCATTACCTTCATGGTAAATCTTTTATTACTGTTTCTACATTGCAATGGAAACCAAAATGGTAGGTGGCTATATTTTCATGGTAGGATAATTTTATCATGGCGATTATATTGCATTTCTGAGTATATTGTCATGGGGACTATGTTGCCATAATATCTTTATTGTCTTATAATTTGTCAATTTGATGGCAATATTGTCTTAGAGACGGTACTGTTATGTTATCCGTATTGTCACGGTGGTTGTATTGTCAACATGACTATATAGTCATGTTGGCTATATTGTCGTTAAGATCACATTGTTATGGTAACTATAATACCATAGTGGCTGTATTGTTAAATCCCTATATCGCCATGATGGCTATTTGTCATTTTTATTATATAACAAGGAGGTGACTGTCTTTTCATGTTGGCAATATTGTCAGAATAGCTATATTGTCGAGTATAGGGTATATATATATTTCTTGTCTGGCGGTATATTATCATGATGGCAATAATAACATTTTGGCGATATTGGCATAGCAATATAGTGTTTTAGCAGCTAAACTCTTGTTGTGGATATTTTTCAATTGTATATTTTATCATTGTAGCTACATAGTCAAGGTTACTATATTTTCATGGTAGCTATATTGTCATGGTGAAGACATTGGCATGGTGATTGTATTCTTACTTTCAATATGATGCCGTCCTGGCTACATTATCTTGGTCGCTATATCAACTTGATAGCTATATTGTTATGGTTAATTTTGTCTTTCGGGGTATATTTTGTAATTAGTGACAATACTGTTGTGATTATATGATCATGATAATATTTTCATGAAAAGTTATGTGGTATTGTAAGTGTAAGTGAATGGATATCATCTCATCATATCACTTAAATTGTCATGGTTTTTACACTATGATCTTGTTCATGTCAACCTGCTGATTATATAATCATGACTGGTGTATGATTATGGTAACTATATTGTAATGTCGTTTTATTTCATTGTGATAATTTTGTCATGTTGACTACAATTCCATAACAGCTATAATGTTATGAGCATATCATGATGATAAATCCTCTCTGAGTCACTGTTTTTTGACAGAGACTATATAGTCCTGGAATCTATATTTTTGCTATGATCCGAAAACGACTATCTATTAACAGTATCTATATTGTCAGGTGGTTATATTGCCATTGTGAATATAAGTTGAATGTTTCTATATTTTTGGTTTGATTATATTGTCATATCACTTATATGATCATGGTAGCTTTATTGTCATAGTGAATAGATTGTCGTCGTAACTATATTTTCATAATGGCTAAATTGTCATAGCAAATATCTTGACATGGGGGCTATATTTTCATGATATTTATAAAGTCATTGTAAGATTACTGTCAAGGTGACTCTATTGTCCTGGTGATTGAGTTATATCGTGATATTATTGTCAAGATGGCTGTATTGTCATGGTGGCTATATTGTAGTTTGCTGTATCTTAATTTTACGCTTTTGTGAAGATAGCTTTAGTGTCGGTGTACCTATAGTGTCATGGAGAATATATTTTCATAGTGGAATTAGTGTCATTATGAACATACTGTCATTTTGACCATCTCCTTATTTTTGTTACATTTGTATCATATATATATCATCACCTTGGCTATATTAGCAACGTCGTCTTTTTCTACGGTTGCTATATATTCATTTTTTTAATCATGCATTTTTTGTCGTAAGTGATACATTATCATGATAACTATAACATTCCGGTAACAATATATTGGCATTTTGACTATATTGTTATTATGACAATGATATCATGTTGGATATCTTGCCAAAGTAACTTTATTGTCATGGTGTCTATTTCATCATGATGGTTATAATGTCATGGTGGCTACATTTTCACGGTAGCTTTTATATTGGTGTTGGGTTTGCCCTTGAGGATGTATCATTATAAAACTAGATTCTCATTTTGATCAAATCATTAGGGGACTACATTGTCGTGACATGCTATATTGTTATGGTTTCAGGAATGTCATTGTATATATATTATTATGTTGGCTATATTCCAATGGAAGCCATAGTGTCAGAGTGGCTATATTTTCATAATATAATCATTTCGTTATGTCGATTATATTCCACCTGTGTGTATATTGTCATGGTGACTGTTGCCATAATATCTATATTGTCATTTGATTTCGTGAATTGGTGGCTATATTGTCATAATATAATGTCATGCTTCCTGTATTGCCTTGGTGGTTGTATTGTCATCGTGTCTATATGGTCATGGTAGTTATACTTCCATTAAGATTATATTGATATGGTAACTATATTGCCATGGTGGCTATATTGTTAAATGAATATATTGCTATGATGGATATTTGTTATTTTTTGTTATATTACAAGGGTGTGATTGTCTTTTCATGTTGCCTATATATCAGGGTACCTATATTGTTGTTATAAGATTACAGTCATAAAGACAATATAGTCGCCATGCCAATATTTTCACCTTAATGATATGGGTATCATGATAATATATCGCTTATAACAGAATATGCACGATTAAAAAATGACAACATACCACCTATAAAAAAATCACCTTCCCAATATAGCCAAGGTGACGATATATATAACATAGCAATGTAACCCAAATTAGAAGATAGCCAAAATGACTTTATTTCCTAATGACAATTGCGTCACTATGAAAATTTGTTCCCAATGAAAGTATAGCTACACTGACATTAAAGCCATATTCACTAAATAGTAACATTGAAAACGCATCAAACGACAATATAGCCACCATGATTGTACAGCCATCATAAGAATAATGTTAAAACATAAATCAATCACTATTATATTAGAGTAAACTTGAAAAAATTTTTACAATTACCATAAAAGTATTATGAGAATATAGCATCCATATCAACATATTTCCCATGACAATTTAGCCATTATGATAGTATAGTCACAACTAAAATATTTTCACTATAACAACAAAGCCACCTTGGCCATATAACTGATATAACAATATAGTCAACGCAACATTAAAGAAACATTCAGAATATGTTCACAACGTCAATATAGCAACCTGACAATATAGATACCGTGACAAAATAGTCGCTTTCGGATCATAGGAAACATATAGCCTCTAAAGTATATAGTGTCCAGGAGACAATAGCGTCCAAAACAGAATTTATCAATACTATACATCCGCCTTGACAGTATATCCCATAAACCAATGTCAGAACCATGAAAATGTACCTGCCATACCAATATAACTACTATCAAAATGAAGTCAACATACCAAAATGATCAAAAAAGATATTGCCATATCTATATAGTTACAATAATCATACATTAATGATGATAATGTAATCAGCATTTTCACATAAACACCATCACCGTTTAAAAGCATGATAAACTAAGTTACATGATGATATGATATCCAGACAGATACCCTCAAGATGCCAAATAAGCCGTCATAGAAATATCATCATGATCACATAATCACAACCAAATTGTAGGTAAAGACAAAATACATCCCATACGATGAAATTGACCGTAGCAATATAGCCATCAAGTTGATATAGCGACCAGGATAATGTAGCCAGGTTGGCGTTATATTGATCATAACAATACACCCACCATGCCAATATCGTCATCTTTACAATGTAGCTTGCAGGAAATATACCAACCTTGACAATGTAGGTACCATGATAATATATTCCCATGAAAAAATGTTCAAAACAACAGTTGGGCTGCGAATACTATATCATCATGCCAATCTTGCCAAAATTCTAGTATAGCCATCATGGCAATATAACAAAAGGAAAAAAGATACCCACCACAATAAGATAGCTAACTTAACAATATAGCTACTCTGACAAAAAGCCATGATGGCAATATAGTTACCATAAGAATGTAATCTTAACGACAGTATAGCCATCATGAACATATTGTCACGATGACAAGGCAACCATGATGACCATACAGGCAACATGACAATACAGTCACTATGACAATATTGCCATCAATCTAATAAATCACATGACTATAGAAATTATGGCAACACAGTCACCATGATAATATATTCAAAAATACAATAAAATACTAATAACAAAATGATCAAACCATGAAAATATAGCCACCCAGCCACTATGGCTTCCATTGTAATGTAGCCAACATAATATACATTCACCATGACAGTAATGAAACTATAACAATATAGCATATCATGACAATGTATTCACCTTATAATTTAAACGAAATGAAATATCCGTTTTTATAATGATATATCTCCAAGGGTAAATCAACACCATTAAATAAGCTACAATGAAAATGTAGTCACATGTAGTTATCTTAGCAATATAGCCCCTAAGAGATTGTAGTCATAATGACAATATAGTCACCATGACAATATACTGTCACTTTAATGATATAGTTATCAAGATAATGTATCACTCATGAAAAAATATACATGATTAACAAAAATGACAATATGGCAACTATAAAGAGATCGCCTTGCCACTATATCCAAGGTGAGGATATGTAAATCTTCGTAATGTAACCAAAATGAGCAGATAGCCAAAATGACGATATGTTCATAATGACAATACTGCTACTACGAAAATATATTCCCCATGACACTGTAGCTCCAATGACAATAAAGCAATCTTCACAAAAGGGTAACAGTGAAAATACAGGAAACGACAATATAGCCACCATGACAATGCAGCTATCGTGACAATGTCACGATATACATCAATCGCCAGGCTATTAGAGTCACCTTGAAAGTAATCTTTCAATGACTTTATGAATATCATGAAAATATAGCCCTCATGTCAACATATTTCCTATGACAGTTTAGTCATTATGATAATATAGTCACGACGACAAGATATTCACTATGACAATAAAGCTACCATGATCATATAACTGATATGACAATATAGATTTCAGGATATGTAGTGTCCAGGAAAATATAGAAATTACGGCAAAACAGTACCATGAGAACATACTCACAAATACAATAAAATCGTCTTACCAAAATGATCCAACCAAGAAAATATAGTTACCCTGCCACTATGACTTTAATTGTAATGTACCCAACATAATATACATTCAACATGACAGTACTGAAAATCATGGCAATATATTCACATGATAATTTAAAAAAAAGGAAATTTTCGTTTTTATAATATATCTTCAAGGGCAAAATCAACACCATTAAATATGCTACAATGAAAATGCAGTCAAACTGTCATTATAACCATCATCATGAAATAGTCACCATGACAGTATAGTTCTTTTAGCAATATAGCCACTAAGAGATTACAGTTATATTGTCAACACTGTCACCTTAATAGTAAAGTTATCACGATAATGTATCGCTTATGAAACAATATGCATGACTAAAAAAAATGACAACATAGCAACTATAAAAGAGATCACCTTGACAATATATGAAAAAATATACATGATTTAAAAAAATGACAATATAGTAACTATAAAGAGATCACCTTGCCAATATAGCGATGGTGACGATATGTAAATCTTCGTAATGTAACCAAAATGAGCAGATAGCCAAAATGACGATATGTTCATAATGACAATACTGCTGCTATGAAAATATATCCCCCATGACACTATAGCTACAATGACAATAAAGCAATCTTCACAAAAGAGTAACAGTGAAAATACAGGAAACGACAATATAGCCACCATCATAGTACAGCCACTATGACAATAATGTCACGATATAATTCACTGACTATATAAACATCATGAAAATAAGGTTTCTATGTCAACATACTTACCATGACAATTTAGCCAATATGATAATATAGTCAAGACGGCAATATATTCACTATAACAATATAGCCATGATCATATAAGTAATATGACAATACAGTCAACGCAACAATAAGGAATCCTTCAAATTATATTCATTATGGCAATATAAGCACCTGACAATATTGATGCTGTGACAAAATAGTCTCTTTCGGATCATAGCAAACATATAGGCTGCAGGACAATATATTGTCCATGACAAAATAGCGACCAAGACAAGATTTTTAATTAAGATATAGTCACCTTGACAGTATAGCCGATAAAACAATGAAACAACAATGAAAATGTACCTGCCATAACAATATAGCTACCATGAAACTGCAGGCAACATGACAAAATTGTCACAATGAAATATAATCGCCATTACAATCTAATTACCATAATCATATATCAATGATGATAGTATCATCAGGAGGCTGACATAAACACCATCAGAGTATAAAAACCATGACAATATAGTGACATGATAATATGATATCCATACACTTGCAATTACATTACCAAATAAGCCGCTATGAAAATATTGTTATCATGATCATGTGATTAAAACAAAATTGTAGTTAATGACAAAATATATCCCCAACGACAAAATTAACCATAGCAATATAGCCAGCAAGTAAATATAGCGACCAAGATAATGTAGTTAGGATGGCATTATATTGAAAATGATAATACAGCCACAATGGCAATATCGTCACCATGACAATGGAGCTGCCATGAAAATATAGTAATATTGACAATGTAGCTACCATGATAATAAAATCCCATGGAACATATGCACAATAACAGTTTATTTGCTAAGACACTATGTCACCATGCCAATATCGCCAAAATGTTAGTCTAGTCATCATGTCAATATACTACCAGAAAAAGAAAATAAGCACCACAATGATATAGCTAACTTAACAATATAGCTACCCTGATAATATATTCAATAAGAAAAGACAGTCATCTCCTTACAGTATAACAAAAATGAAATATAGCTACATGGCAATGTAGTCACCTATCAATATAGTCACCATGGCAACATAGTTAACATAACCATGTAATCATAACTGGAATATAACCAACATGACTATACAGTCAATATGACATGCAACCATCATGATAATACAAGCAACATGACGTTAGAGTCTCTACGAAAATATTGCAATCGCTTCAACAAATTATATGATAATATAGATATTACTGGAACACAGTCACCATGACAGTATTATCACAAATGCAATATAACCGCGATAACAAAATTATCCTACCATGAAAATTTAGCCACCCTGCCACTGCAATATAGCTAACATGATAATACATTCACTACGACAGTACTGAAACCATGACAATATAGCATATCATGACAATGTAGTCACCTGATGACAGTCGCGCACCAGCTACCGACGTGTACGGAGCTGCTATCGTCTTTAAGAGCTAGGTTGTAGCTATTCCTCCCTGCGTTGTCGCTACCCTTACTGTGTTTTGAAGGTTTTATCTTATATGATCATGATTGGTGTATGATTATCGACACCATAATGTGATATCGTTTGTATTTAATTGTAATGAATTTGTCATAGTAACTATATTTTCATGTAAGCTGTATTGTTATGGTAGGTAAATTTTCATGGTTGTTCCACTGTTTTATTGGCTATACTGTCAAGGTGACTGTATTGTGATGATAAATCCTGTCTCCTTCGCTATTTTGTCATAGAGACTATATTCTCTTGGACGCTATATGTTTCCTATGATCCAAAAATGACTATTTTGTCACAGTATCTATATTTTCATGTGGCTGTATTCACAGAGTGGATATAATTTATAAATGCGTTTATTGTTGCGTTGACTATATTGTCATATCATTTATGTGATCATGTTGGCTTTATTATTATGGTGAATATATTAGCGTCTTGACTATATTATCAGAATGGCGAAACTGTCAATTTAAAGATATTCATATGGAGGCTATATTTTCGAGACAAATATATCTATATGGACGCTATATTTTCATGATGTTCATGTACTCATTGTATATTCATTATCAAGGTGACGCTAATGTCCTGGCGATTGATTTATATCGAGAGATTATTGTCATGGTGGCTGTACTGTCTTGATGGCTGTATAGTCGTTTGCTATTTTTTCAATATTACTCTTTTTGTGAAGATGGCTTTATTGTCAGTGAAGCTGGAGAATCGTGGGGAACATATTTTCATAGTTGCAGTATTGTCATTATGAACATACCGTCGTTCTGGTTATCATCTGTTTTCCTTTACGTTGCTATGATGTATATATCGTCACTTTGACTATAGTGCCAAGGTGATCTCTTTTATAGGTGCTATATTGTCATTTTCTAATCATGAATATTTTGTCAAAAGCAATATATCATTTTGATAACTTTATCATTAAGGTGACAGTATTTTAATAGCGACTATATTGTCATAATGACTATAATCTCAGAGTGGCTATATTGCCATGGTCACTATTTTATTATGATATTTATGTAATAGTGACTGTATTTTCATGGCAGATTTTTAATGGTGTATAAAATTTTGTCCCTGAGGTTATACCATAATAGAAGCGAAATTTTTCTTTTTCATTAAATGATCAAGTGACTACATTGTCATGATATGCTATATTGTTATGGTTTCAGTACTGTCGTGCTGAATATTTTTTTATTGTGGCTATATTGTAATGGAAGCCATTGTGGCAGGGTGACGATATTTTCATGGTAGGATCATTTTAAAATGACGATTAAAGAACATTTCTGAGTATATTGTCATCGTGATTGTGTTGCCATAATATCTATATTGTCATTTAACTTGTTGAATTAGTGGCAATATTGTCTTAGAGACTGTATTTAGATGTTTTCTGTATAGTCATGGTAGTTGTATTGTCATCGTGACTATAAGGACATGGTGACTATATTGCCATTAAGAATACATTGCTAAGGTAATCATATTGCCATAATGGCTATATTGTTTTGTTACCATATTGCTATGATGGCTATATTGTTTAGTTACTATATTGCCATGATGGCTATGTCTTTTTTTTATATTTCAAGGAGGTGGCTGTCTTTTAATGTTACCTATATTGTCAGAGTAGTATATTGTCAAGTTAGGTATATCGTTGTGATGAGTATTTTTCTGTTGATATATTGCCATGATGGCTTTACTAACATTTTAGAGATATTGGCATGGTGATATAGCGTCTTAGCAGCTAAACTCTTGTTGTGGCTATCTTTTGGATATTTTCTATCTTGAATATTTTGCCATAGCAGCTACATTATCAACGTTACTATATTTTCATGGTAGCTATATTGTTATGGTGACGATATTAGCACGGTGGCTGTATTGTAATTCTCAATACAATGCTCGCTATATTATCTTGGTCGCTATAACAAGTTGATGTCTATATTGCTATGATTAATTTTGTCGTTGAGGATATATTTGTCACTACCTACAATATTGTTATGATTTTATGATCATGAAAACAATATATTCATGGCGGCAAGGTGATCTTTTTATGGGTGATATATTGTCATTATTTAACTCTTGCATACTTTGTCATAAGAGAAATATTATCATGATAATTATATTTTTATGGTGACAATATTGTCATAGCGACTATATTATCATTATGATTATAATGTCACAGTGGCTATATTGCCAAGATAAGTATATTGTCAAGGTGAACTTCTTATCATGATTTTTATAATGTCATAATGACTGTATTTTCGTAGCAGCTTTTTTAATGGTGTTGATATTGCCCTTGAGGATACACCATTATAGAAGAGAAATTGTCATTTTGATTAAATTATCAGCTGACCACATTGCCATGATATGCTATACTGTTATGGTTTCAGTATTGTCATGGTAAATCTTTTATTACTGTTTCTACATTGCAATGGAAACCAAAATGGAAGGTGGCTATATTTTCATGGTAGGGTAATTTTATCATGGCGATTATATTGCATTTCTGAGTATATTGTTATGGTGACTATGTTGCCATAATATCTCTATTGTCATATAATTTGTCAAATTGATGGCAATATTGTCTTAGAGACGGTACTGTCATGTTATCTGTATTGTCACGGTGGTTGTATTGTCAACGTGACTATATAGTCATGTTGGCTACATTGTCGTTAAGATCGCATTGTTATGGTAACTATATTACCATAGTGGCTGTATTGTTAAATCCCTATATCGCCATGATGGCTATTTGTCATTTTTGTTATATAACAAGGAGGTGACTGTCTTTTAATGTTGGCAATATTGTCAGAACAGCTATATTTTTGTCGAGTATTGGGTATATATATTTCTTTCCTGGCGGTATATTATCATGATGGCAATAATAACATTTTGGCGATATTGGCATAGCGATATAGTGTTTTAGCAGCTAAACTCTTGTTGTGGATATTTTTCAATTGTATATTTTATCATTGTAGCTACATAGTCAAGGTTACTATATTTTCATGGTAGCTACATTGTCATGGTGAAGACATTGGCATGGTGGTTGTAGTCTTACTTTCAATATAATGCCATCCTGGCTACATTATCTTGGTCGCTGTATCAACTTGATGGCTATATTGTTATGGTTAATTTTGTCTTTCGGGATATATTTTGTAATTAGTGACAATACTGTTGTGATTATATGATCATGATAATATTTTCATGAAAACTTATGTGGTATTGTAAGTGTAAGTGAATGGATATCATCTCATCATGTCACTTAAATTATCATGGTTTTTACACTATGATCTTGTTTATGTCAACCTGCTGATTATATAATCATGATTGGTGTATGATTATGGTAACTATATTTTAATGTTTTATTTCATTTTGATAATTTTGTCATGTTGACTACAATTCCATGACAGCTATAATGTTATGAGCATATCATGATGATAAATCCTGTCTGAGTCACTATTTTTTCACAGAGACAATATTGTCCTGGAGTCTATATTTGTGCTATGATCCGAAAACGACTATCTATAAACGACTATCTATATTGTCAGATGGTTATATTGCCATTGTGAATATAAGTTGAATGTTTCTATATTTTTGCTTTGATTACATTCCATATTATTTATATGATCATGGTAGCTTTATTGTCAGAGTGAATAGATTGTCGTCGTGACTATATTTTCATAATGGCTAAATTGTCATAGCAAATATCTTGACATGGGGGCTATATTTTCATGATATTTATAAAGTCATTGTAAGATTACTGTCAAGGTGACTCTATTGTCCTGGTGATTGAGTTATATCGTGATATTATTGTCAAGATGGCTGTATTATCATGGTGGCTATATTGTATTTTGCTGTATTTTAATTCTACGCTTTTGTGAAGATAGCTTTACTGTCAGTGTACCTATAGTGTCATGGAGAATATATTTTCATAGTGGAATTATTGTCATTATGAACATACTGTCATTTTGGCCATCTCCTTATTTTGGTTACATTTCTATCTTATATATATCATGACCTTGGCTATATTAGCAACGTGATCTTTTTTCTACGGTTGCTATATTTTCATTTTTCTAATCATGCATTTTTTGTCGTAAGTGATACATTATCAAGATAACTATAACATTCCGGTAACTATATATTAGCATTTTGACTATATTGTTATTATGACAATGATATCATGTTGGATATCTTGCCAAAGTAACTTTATTGTCATGGTGTCTATTTCATCATGATGGTTATAATGTCATGGTGACTACATTTTCACGGTAGCTTTTATATTGGTGTTGGGTTTGCCCTTGAGGATGTATCATTGTAAAACGAGATTCTCATTTTAATTAAATCATTAGGGGAATACATTGTCGTGACATGCTATATTGTTATAGTTTCAGGAATGTCATTGTATATGTATTATTATGTTGGCTACATTCCAATGGAAGCCATAGTGGCAAAGTTGCTATATTTTCATAATATAATCATTTTGTTATGTCGTTTATATTCCACTTCTGTGTATATTATCATGGTGACTGTTCCCATAATATCTATACTGTCATTTGATTTGTTGAATTAGCGGCTATATTGTCATAATGTAATGTCAGGGTTCCTGTATTGTCTTGGTGGTTGTATTGTCATCGCGTCTATATGATCATGGTAGTTATATTTCCATTAAGATTATATTGATATGGGAACTATATTGGCATGGTGGCTATATTGTTAAATGAATATATTGCCATGATGGCTATTTGTTATTTTTTGTTATATTACAAGGGGGTGATTGTCTTTTCATGTTGCCTATATATCAGGGTACCTATATTGTTGTCATAAGATTACAGTCATAATGACAATATAGTCGCCATGCCAATATTTTCACCTTAATGATATGGGTATCATGATAATATATCGCTTATAACAGAATATGCACGATTAAAAAATAACAATATACCACCTATAAAAAATCACCTTCCCAATATAGCCAAGGTGACGATATATATAACATAGCAATGTAACCCAAATTAGAAGATAGCCAAAATGACTTTATTTCATAATGACAATTGCGTCAATATGAAAACTTGTTCCCAATGAAAGAATAGCTACACTGACATTAAAGCCATATTCACTAAATAGTAACATTGAAAACGCATCAAACGACAATATAGCCACCATAATTGTACAGCCACCATAACAATAATGTTAAAACATAAATCAATCACTATGATATTAGAGTAAACTTGAAAAAAATTTTACAATTACCATAAAAGTATCATGAGAATATCGCATCCATATCAACATATTTCCCATGACAATTTAGCCATTATGATAGTATAGTTACAACTACAATATTTTCTCTATAACAACAAAGCCACCATGGCCATATAACTGAAATAACAATATAGTAAAAGCAACATTAAAGAAATATTCAGAATATGTTTACAACGTCAATATAGCCACCTGACATTATCGATACCGTGACAAAATAGTCGCTTTCGGATCATAGGAAACATATAGCCTCTAAAGTATATAGTGTCCAGGAGACAATAGCGTCCAAAACAGAATTTATCAGTACTATACAGCCGCCTTGACAGTATAGTCCATAAAACAATGTCAGAACCATGCAAATGTACCTGCTATACCAATATAACTACCATCAAAATAAAGTCAATATACCAAAATGATCAAAAAAGATATTGCCATTGCTATATAGTTACAATAATCATACATTGATGATGATAATGTAATCAGCATTTTCACATAAGGATCATCACCGTTTAAAAGCATGACAGACTAAGTTACATGATGATATGATATTCAGACAGATACACTCAAGATGCCAAATAAGACGTCATAGAAATATTATCATGTTCATATAATCGCAACCAAATTATAGGTAAAGACAAAATACATCCCCAACGATGAAATTGATCATAACAATATAGCCATCAAGGTGATATAGCGACCAAGATAATGTAGCCAGGATGGCGTTATATTGAACATAACAATACACCCGCCATGCCAATATCGTCATCTTTACAAGGTAGCTTGCATGAAGTATAGTAACCTTAACAATGTAAGTTCCAGGATAATGTATTCCCATGAAAAAATGTCCAAAACCACAGTTGGGCTGCGAACACTATATCACCATGCTAATCTTGCCAAAATTCTAGTATAACCATCATGGCAATATACCAAAAGGAAAAAAAATACCCACCACAATAGGATAGCTAACTTAACAATATAGCTACTCTGACAAAAAGCCATGATGGCAATATAGTTACGATATGAATGTAATCTTAACGACAATATAGCCATCATGACCATAGAGTCTCGATGACAAGACAACCATGATGACCATACAGGTAACATGACAATACAGTCTCTATGACAATCTTGCCAACAATTTAATAAATCAAATGACAATATAGAAATTATGGCAACACAGTCACCATGACAATATTTTCAAAAATACAATAGAATACAAATAACAAAATGATGAAACCATGAAAATAAAGCCACGCTGCCACTATGGCTTCCATTGTAATGTAGCCAACATAATATACATTCATCATGACAGTACTGAAACTATATCAATATAGCATATCATGACAATGCATTCACCTCATAATTTAAACAAAATGAAATATCCGTCTTTATAATGATATATCTCCAAGGGTATATCAACACCATTAAATAAGCTACAATGAAAATGTAGTCACATGTAGTTATCTTAGGAATATAGCCACTAAGAGATTGTAGTCATAATGACAATATAATCACCATGACAATATACTGTCACTTTAATGATATAGTTATCAAGATAATGTATCACTCATGAAAAAGTATACATGATTAAAAAAAATGACAATATAGCAACTATAAAGAGATGACCTTGCCAATATAGCCAAGGTGACGATATGTAAATCTTCGCAATGTAACCAAAATGAGCAGATAGCCAAAATGACGATATGTTCATAATGACAATACTGCTACTACGAAAATATATTCCCCATGACACTATAGCTACAATGACAATAAAGCAATCTTCACAAAAGAGTAACATTGAAAATACAGGAAACGACAATATAGCCACCATGACAATGCAGCTATCGTGACAATAATGTCACGATATACATCAATCGCTAGGCTACTAGAGTCACCTTGATAGTAATCTTTCAATGACTTTATGAATATCATGAAAATATAGCCCTCATGTCAACATATTTCCTATGACAATTAAGCCATTATGATAATATAGTCACGACGACAAGATATCCACTATGACAATAAAGCTACCATGATCATATAACTGATATGACAATATAGATTTCGGGATATGTAGTGTCCAGGACAATATAGAAATTACGGCAACACAGTAACCATGAGAAGATACTCACAAATACAATGAAATCGTCATAACAAAATGATCCAACCATGAAAATATAGTTACCCTGCCACTATGACTTTAATTGTAATGTAACCAGCATAATATACATTCAACATGACAGTACTGAAACTATAGCAATATCGCATATCATGGCAATATATTCACATGATAATTTAAAAAAAAGGAAATTTTCGTTTTTATAATATATCTTCAAGGGCAAAATCAACACCATTAAATATACTACAATGAAAATGCAGTCAAACTGTCATTATAACCATCATCATGAAATAGTCACCATGACAATATAGTTATCTTAGCAATATAGCCACTAAGAGATTATAGTCATATTGTCAACATTGTCACAATGACAATATACTGTCACCTTAATAGTAAAGTTATCACGATAATGTATCGCTTATGAAAATAATGCATGACTAAAAAAAATGACAACATGGCAACTATAAAAGAGATCACCTTGACAATATAGCCAAGGTGACGATATGTAAATCTTCGCAATATAACCAAAATGAGTAGATAGCCAAAACGACGGTATGTCCATAATGAAAATACTGCTGCTATGAAAATATATCCCCCATGACACTATAGCTAAAATGACGATAAAGGAATCTTCACAAAAGAATAACAGTGAAAATACAGGAAACGACAATATAGCCACCATGAAAGTACAGTCACTATGACAATAATGTCATGATATAATTCACTGACTATATAAACATCATGAAAATAAGGCTTTCATGTCAACATACCATGACAATTTAGCCAATATGATAATATAGTAAACACTGCAATGTATTCACTATAACAATATAGCCATGATCATATAAGTGATATGACAATACAGTCAACGCAACAATAAGGAAGCCTTCAAATCATATTCATTATGGCAATATAAGCACCTGATAATATTGATGCTGTGACAAAATAGTCTCTTACGGATCATAGCAAACATATAGGCTCCAGGACAATATAGTGTCCATGAGTAAATAGCGACCAAGACAAGATTTTTAATTAAGATATAGTCACATTGACAGTATAGCCGATAAAACAATGAAACAACAATGAAAATGTACCTGCCATAACAATATAGCTACCATGAAAATGCAGGCAACATGTAAAAAATATCACAATGAAATATAATCGCCATTACAATTTAGTTACCATAATCATATATCAATCATGATAGTATCATCAGGAGGCTGACATAAACACCATCACGGTATAAAAACCATGGCAATATAATGACATCATAATATGATATCTATACACTTGCAGTCACATTCCTAAATAAGCTGCCATGAAAATATTGTTATCATGATCATATGATTAAAACAAAATTGTAGTTAATGACTAAATATATCTCCAACGACAAAATTAACCATAGCAATTTAGCCAGCAAGTAAATATATCGACCAAGATAATGTAGTTAGGATGGCATTATATTGAAAATAAAAATACAGCCACAATGGCAAGATCGTCACTATGACAATGGAGCTACCTCGAAAATATAGTAACATTTACAATGTAGCTACTATGATAATAAAATCCCATGGAACATATCCACAATAACAGTTTATTTGCTAAGACACTATATCACCATGCCAATATCGCCAAAATGTTAGTCTAGGCATAATGGTAATATACCACAAGAAAAAGAGAATAAGCACCACAATGATATAGCTAACTTAACAATATAGCTACCCTGATAATATATTCAATATGAAAAGACAGTCACCTCCTTACAGTATAAAAAAAATGAAAAATAGCTATCATGGCAATGTAGTCTCCTATCAATATAGTCACCATGGCAATATAGTTACCATAACCATGTAATCATAACTGGAATATAACCAACATGACTATATAGTCAAGATGACATGCAACCATCATGGCAGTACAAGCAACATGACATTAGAGTCTATACGACAATATTGCAATCGCTTCAACAAATTAAATGATAATATAGATATTACTGGAACACAGTCACCATGACAGTATTAGCACAAATGCAATATAACCGCGATATCAAAATTATCGTACCATGAAAATCTAGCCACCCTGCCACTGCAATATAGCTAACATGATAATACATTCACTACGACAGTACTGAAACCATGACAATATAGCATATCATGACAATGTAGTCACCTGATGACAGTCGCGCACCAGCTACCGACGTGTACGGATCTGCTATCGTCTTTCAGAGCTAGGTTGTAGCTATTCCTCCATGCGTGGTCGCTACCCTTGCTTTGTTTTGGAGGTTTTATCTTATATGATCATGATTGGTGTATGATTATCGACACCATAGTGTGATATCGTTTGTATTTCATTGTAATGAATTTGTCATAGTAACTATATTTTCATGTAAGCTATATTGTTATGGTAGGTACATTTTCATGATTGCTCCACTGTTTTATTGGCTATACTGTCAAGGTGACTGTATTGTGATGATAAATCCTGTCTTCTTCGCTATTTTGTCATAGAGACTATATTCTCTTGGACGCTATATGTTTGCTATGATCCAAAAATGACTATTTTGTCACAGTATCTATATTTTCATGTGGCTGTATTCTCAGAGTGGATATAATTTGTAAATGCGTTTATTGTTGCGATGACTATATTGTCATATCATTTATGTGATCATGGTGGCTTTATTGTTATGGTGAATATATTATCGTCTTGACTATATTATCCGAATGGCGAAACTGTCACTTTATAGATATTCATATGGAGGTTATATTTTCACGACAAATATATTTATATGGACGCTATATTTTCATGATGTTCATGTACTCATTGTATATTCATTATCAAGGTGACGATATGTCCTGGCGATTTATTTATAGCGAGAGATTATTGTCATTGTGGCTGTACTGTCTTGATGGCTGTATAGTCGTTTGCTCTTTTTTCAGTAGTACTCTTTTTGTGAAGATGGCTTTATTGTCAGTGAAGCTGGAGAATCTTGGGGAACATATTTTCATAGTTGCAGTATTATCATTATTAACATACCGTCGTTCTGGTTATCATCTCTTTTTCTTTACGTTGCTATTATGTATATATCGTCACCTTGATTATAGTGCCAAGGTGATCTTTCTTATAGGTGCTATACTGTCATTTTCTAATCATGCATATTTTGTCACAAACGATATATCATTTTGATAACTTTATTATTAAGGTGACAGTATTTTGATAGTGACTGTATTGTCATAATGACTATAATCTCAGAGTGGCTATATTGCCATGGTCACTATTTTATCATGATATTTATGTCATAGTGACTGTATTTTCATAGCAGCTTTTTAATGGTGTATAAAATTTTGTCCCTGAGGTTATACCATAATAGAAGCGAAATTTTTCTTTTTCATTAAATGATCAAGTGGCTACATTGTCATGATATTCTATATTGTTATGGTTTCAGTACTGTCGTGGTGAATGTTTTGTTATTGTGGCTATATTGTAATTGAAGCCATAGTGGCAGGGTGACTATATTTTCATGGTAGAATCATTTTATTATGACGATTATATAACATTTCTGAGTATATTGTCATCGTGATTGTGTTGCCATAATATCTATATTGTCATTTAAGTTGTTGAATTAGTGGCAATATTGTCTTAGAGACTGTATTTTGATGCTTTCTGTGTTGTCATGGTAAATGTATTGTCATCGTGACTATAAGGACATGGTGACTATATTGCCATTAAGAGTACATTGCTATGGTAATGATATTGCCATGATGGCTATATTGTTTGGTTACCATATTGCCATGATGGCTACATTGTTTAGTTACCATATTGCCATGATGGCTTTTTGTCATATATTTTTTTTATATTTGAAGGAGGTGGCTGTTTTTTAATGTTACCTATATTGTCAGAGTAGTATATTGTCAAGTTAGGTATATCGTTATGATGAGTATTTTTTCTGTTGATATATTGCCATGATGGCTATACTAACATTTTAGAGATATTGGCATGGTGATATATCGTCTTAGCAGCTAAACTCTTGTTGTGGCTATCTTTTGGGTATTTCCTATCTAGAATATTTTGCCATGGCAGCTACATTATCAACGTTACTATATTTTCATGGTAGCTATATTGTAATGGTGATGACATTGGCACGGTGGCTGTATTGTAATTCTCAATACAATGCTCGCTACATTATCTTGGTCGCTATAACAAGTTGATGGCTATATTGCTATGATTAATTTTGTCGTTGGGGATATATTTGTCACTACCTACAATACTGTTGTGATTATATGATCATGATAACAATATATTCATGGCGGCTTCTTTGGTATTGTAAGTGTATGAGTATGGATATCATATCATCATGTCACTTATACTGTCATGGTTTTTATACTGTGATATTGTTTTTTTCAACCTGCTGATTATATGATCATGATTGGTCTATGATTATGGTAGCTATATTGTAATGGCGATGATATTTCATTATGATAATTTTGTCATGTTGACTAAAATTTCATGACATCTATAATGTTTCGTCAGGTACAGTTTCATGATTGTTACATTGTTTTATGGTCTATACTGTCAGGGTGTCTATATTATAATGATATATCCTGTCTTGTTCGCTATTTTGTCATAGAGACTATGTTGTCCTGCCGGCTATATGTTTGCTATGATTCAAAAGCGACTATTTGTCACAGTATCTATATTGTCATGTAGTTATACTGCCATAGTGAATATGATTTGTATATTTCTTTTTTCCTTCTTTGACGGTATTGTCACATCAGTTATATGATCACTGTGGCTATATTGTTATAGTGAATAAATTGCCGTCATGACTATATCATCATAATGGCCAGATTATTATGGCAGACATGTTGACATGGAGGCTATATTTTCATGATATTTATATAGTCATTGTAAGTTTATTATCAAGGTGACTAATGACATGGTGATGATTTGTATCGTGACATTATTATCATGGTGGCTGAAATATGATGGTGGCTATATTCTCGTTTGCTGTATTTTCAATGTTGCTCCTTTGTGAATATGGCTTTGTTGTCAGTGTAGCTATAGTGTCATGGGGAACATATAATCATAGTGGCAGTATTGTCATTATGACCATACCGTCATTTTGGCTATCTTCTCATTTTAATTACATTGCTATAATGTATATACCTTCACCTTAGCTATATTGGCAAGGTGAACTTTTTATAGGTGATATATTGTCATTATTTAACTCTTGCATACTTTGTCATAAGCGAAATATTATCATGATAATTATATTTTTATAGTGACAATCTTGTCATAGCGACTATATTATCATTATGACTATAATGTCACAGTTACTATATTGCCAAGATAACTATATTGTCATGGTGACTTTTTTATCATGATTTTTGTAATGTCACAATGACTGTATTTTCGTAAAAACTTTTTTAATGGTGTTCATATTGCCCTTGAGGATGTACCATTATAGAAGAGAAATTGTCATTTTGATTAGATTATCAGCTGACTACAATGCCATGATATGCTATACTGTTATGGTTTCAGTACCTTCATGGTAAATCTTTTATTACTGTTTCTACATTGCAATGCAAACCAAAATGGTAGGTGGCTATACTGTCATTGTAGGATAATTTTATGATGGCGATTATATTGCATTTCTGAGTATATTGTCATGGTGACTATGTTGCCATAATATCTATATTGTCACAAAATTTATCAAATAGATGGCAATATTGTCTTACAGACGGTACTGTCATGTTATCCGTATTGTCACGGTGATTGTATTGTCAACGTGACTATATAGTCACGTTGGCTACATTGTCGTTAAGATCACATTGTTATGCTAACTATATTACCATAGTGGCTGCATTGTTAAATCCCTATATCGCCATGATGGCTATTTGTCATTTTTGTTATATAACAAGGAGGTGACTGTCTTTTCATGTTGGCAATATTGTCAGAATAGCTATATTGTCGAGTATTGGGTATATATATTTCTTTTCTGGCGGTATATTATCATGATGGCAATAAGAACATTTTGGCGATATTGGCATAGCGATATAGTGTTTTAGCAGCTAAACTCTTGTTGTGGATATTTTTCAAGTGTATATTTTATCATTGTAGCTACATAATCAAGGTTACTATATTTTCACGGTAGATACATTGTCATGGTGAAGACATTGGCATGGTGGTTGTATTCTTATTTTCAATATAATCCCGTCCTGGCTACATTATCTTGGTCGCTATATCAACTTGATGGCTATATTATTATGGATAATTTTGTCTTTCGGGATATATTTTGTAATTAGTGACAATACTGTTGTGATTATATGATCATGATAATATTTTCATGAAAAGTTATGTGGTATTTTAAGTGTAAGTGAATGGATATCATCTCATCATGTCACTTAAATTGTCATGGTATTTACACTATGATCTTGTTTATGTCAACCTGCTGATTATATAATCATGATTGGTGTATGATTATGGTAACAATATTGTAATGTCGTTTTATTTCACTGTGATAATTTTTTCATGTTCACTACAGTTCCATGACAGCTATAATGTTATGAGCATATCATGATGATAAATCCTGTCTGAGTCACTGTTTTTTCACAGAGACTATATGGTCCTGGAGTCTATATTTTTGCTATGATCCGAAAACGACTATCTATTAACAGTATCTATATTGTCAGGTGGTTATATTGCCATTGTGAATATAAGTTGAATGTTTCTATATTTTTTCTTTGATTATATTGTGATATCAGTTATATGATCATGGTAGCGTTACTTTCATAGTCAATAGATTGTCGTCGTGACTATATTTTCATAATGGCTAAATTGTGATAGCAAATATCTTGACATGGGGGCTATATTTTCATGATATTTATAAAGTCATTGTAAGATTCCTGTCAAGGTGACTCTATTGTTCTCGTGATTGAGTTATATCGTGATATTATTGTCAAGATGGCTGTATTGTCATGGCGGGTATATTGTAGTTTGCTGTATTTTAATTTTACGCTTTTGTGAAGATAGCTTTACTGTCAGTGTACCTATAGTGTCATGGAGAATATATTTTCATAGTGGAATTATTGTCATTATGAACATACTGTCATTTTGGCCATCTCCTTATTTTGGTTACATTTGTATCATATATATATCATCACCTTGGCTATATTTGCTATATCTTCATTTTTTTAATCATTCATTTTTTGTCGTAAATGATACATTATCACGATAACTATAACATTCCGGTAACTATATATTGGCATTTTGACTATATTGTTATTATGACAATGATATCATGTTGGATATCTTGCCAAAGTAACTTTATTGTCATGGTGTCTATTTCATCATGATGGTTATAATGTCTTGGTGACTACATTTTCACGGTAGCTTTTATATTGGTGTTGGGTTTGCCCTTGAGGATGAATCATCATAAAACGAGATTCTCATTTTGATTAAATCATTAGGGGACTACATTGTCGTGACATGCTACATTGTTATGGTTTCAGGAATGTCATTGTATATGTATTACTATATTGGCTATATTCCAATGGAAGGCCATAGTGGCACAGTGGCTATATTTTCATAATATAATCATTTTGTTATGTCGATTATATTCCACTTCTGTGTACAATGTCATGGTGACTGTTGCCATAATATATATACTGTCATTTGATTTGTTGAATTGGTGGCTATACTGTCATAATGTAATGTCATGGTTCCTGTATTGTCTTGGTGGTTGTATTGTCATCGTGTCTATATGGTCATGGTAGTTATATTTCCATTAAGATTATATTGATATGGTAACTATATTGGCATGGTGGCTATATTGTTAAATGAATATATTGCCATGATGGCTGCTTGTTATTTTTTGTTATGTTACAAGGGGGTGATTGTCTTTTCATGTTGCCTATATATCAGGGTACCTATATTGTTGTCATAAGATTACAGTCATAAAGACAATATAGTGCCATGCCAATATTTTCACCTTAATGATATGGGTATCATGATAATATATCGCTTATAACAGAATATGCACGATTAAAAAATGACACTATACCACCTATAAAAAATCACCTTCCCAATATAGCCAAGGTGACGATATATATAACATAGCAATGTAACCCAAATTAGAAGATAGCCAAAATGACTTGATTTCCTAATGACAATTGTGTCACTATGGAAACTTGCTCCGACTGAAAGTATAGCTACACTGACATTAAAGCCATATTCACTAAATAGTAACATTGAAAACGCATCAAACGACAATATAGCCACCATGATTGTACAGCCACCATAACAATAATGTTAAAACATAAATCAATCACTATGAAATTAGAGTACACTTGAAAAAATTTTACAATTACCATAAAAGAATCATGAGAATATAGCATCCATATCAACATATTTCCCATGACAATTTAGCCATTATGATAGTATAGTCGCAACTACAATATTTTCACTATAACAACAAAGCCACCATGGCCATATAACTGATATAACAACATAGTCAACGCAACATTAAAGAAACATTGAAAATATGTTCACAACGTCAATATAGCCACCTTACAATATAGATACCGTGACAAAATAGTCACTTTCGGATCACAGGAAACATATAGCCTCTAAAGTAAATAGTGTCCAGGAGACAATAGCGTCCAAAACAGAATCTATCAATACTGTACAGCCGCCTTGACAGTATAGCCCATAAAACAATGTCAGAACTATGAAAATGTACTTCCCATACCAATATAACTACTATCAAAATGAAGTCAACATACCAAAATGATCAAAAAAGATATTACCATTGCTATATAGTTACAATAATCATACATTAATGATGATGATGTAATCAGCATTTTCACATAAGCACAATCACCGTTTAAAAGAATGACAGACTAAGTTACATGATGATATGATATCCAGACAGATACACTCAAGATGCCAAATAGGCCGTCATAGAAATATTATCATGAACATATAATCGCAACCAAATTGTAGGTAAAGACAAATTACATCCCCAACGATGAAAGTGACAGTAGCAATATAGCCATCAAGTTGATATAGCGACCAAGATAATGTAGCCAGGATGGCGTTATATTGAACATAACAATACACCCGCCATGCCAATATCGTCATCTTTACAATGTTGCTTGCATGAAATATAGTAACCTTTACAATGTAGGTACCATGATAATGTATTCCCATGAAAAAATAACCAAAACAACAGTTGGGCTGCGAACACTATATCACCATGCTAATCTTGCCAAAATTCTAGTATAGCCATCAAGGCAATATACCAAAAGGATAATAATACCCGCCACAATAAGATAGCTAACTTAACAATATGGCTACTCTGACAAAAAGCTATGATTGCAATATAGTTACCCTACGAATGTAATCTTAACGAGAGTATAGCCATCATGACCATAGAGTCACGATGACAAGACAACCATGATGACCAAATAGGCAACATGACAATACAGTCTCTAGGACAATATTGCCATCAATTTAATAAATCAAATGACAATATAGAAATTATGGCAACACAGTCACCATGACAATATATTCAAAAATATAATAGAATACTAATAACAAAATCATCAAACCATGAAAATATAGCCACCCTGCAACTATGGCTTCCATTGTAATGTAGCCAACATAATATACATTCACTATGACAGTACTGAAACTATAACAATATAGCATATCATGACAATGTATTCATCTCATAATTTAAACAAAATGAAATATCCGTTTTTATAATGATATATCTCCAAGGGTAAATCAACACCATTAAATAAGCTACAATGAAAATGTAGTTACATGTAGTTATCTTAGCAATATAGCCACTAAGAGATTGTAGTCATAATGACAATATAGTCACCATGACAATATACTGTCACTTTAGTGATATAGTTATCAAGATAATGTATCACTAATAAAAAAATATACATGATTAAAAAAAATGACAGTATAGCAACTATAAAGAGATCACCTTGCCAATATAGCCAAGGTGACGATATGTAAATCTTCGCAATGTAACCAAAATGAGCAGATAGCCAAAATAACGATATGTTCATAATGACAATAATGCTACTACGAAAATGTATTCCCCTTGACACTATAGCTACAATGACAATAAAGCAATCTTGACAAAAGAGTAACATTGAAAACACAAGAAACGACAATATAGCCACCATGACAATGCAGCTATCGTGACAATAATATCACGATATACATTAATCGCCAGGCTATTAGAGTCACCTTGATAGTAATCTTTCAATGACTTTATGAATATCATGAAAATATAGCCCTCATGTCAACATATTTCCTATGACAATTTAGCCATTACGATAATATAGTCACGACGACAAGATATTCAGTATGACAATAAAGCTACCATGATCATATAACTGATATGACAACATAGATTTCAGGATATGTAGTGTCCAGGACAATATAGAAATTACGGCAACACAGTAACCATGGGAATATACTCACAAATACAATAAAATCGTTATAACAAATTATCCGACCATGAAAATATAGTTACCCTGCCGCAATGACTTTAATTGTAATGTATCCAACATAATATAGATTCAACGTGACAGTACTGAAACTATAGGAAAATCGCATATCATGGCAATATATTCATTTTATATTTTTTTTATTATACTTTGTCGCTGTCTCCCGCGTTTGCGAGGTAGCGCAAGGAAACAGACGAAAGAAATGGCCCAACCCCCCCCCATACACATGTATATACATACGTCCACACACGCAAATATACATACCTACACAGCTTTCCATGGTTTACCCCAGACACTTCACATGCCTTGATTCAATCCACTGACAAGCACGTCAACCCCGGTATACCACATCGCTCCAATTCACTCTATTCCTTGCCCTTCTTTCACCCTCCTGCATGTTCAGGCCCCGATCACACAAAATCTTTTTCACTCCATCTTTCCACCTCCAATTTGGTCTCCCTCTTCTCCTCGTTCCCTCCACCTCCGACACATATATCCTCTTGGTCAATCTTTCCTCACTCATTCTCTCCATGTGCCCAAACCACTTCAAAACACCCTCTTCTGCTCTCTCAACCACGCTCTTTTTATTTCCACACATCTCTCTTACCCTTACGTTACTCACTCGATCAAACCACCTCACACCACACATTGTCCTCAAACATCTCATTTCCAGCACATCCATCCTCCTGCGCACAACTCTATCCATAGCCCACGCCTCGCAACCATACAACATTGTTGGAACCACTATTCCTTCAAACATACCCATTTTTGCTTTCCGAGATAATGTTCTCGACTTCCAGACATTCTTCAAGGCCCCCAGAATTTTCGCCCCCTCCCCCACCCTATGATCCACTTCCGCTTCCATGGTTCCATCCGTTGCCAGATCCACTCCCAGATATCTAGAACACTTCACTTCCTCCAGTTTTTCTCCATTCAAACTCACCTCCCAATTGACTTGACCCTCAACCCTACTGTACCTAATAACCTTGCTCTTATTCACATTTACTCTTAACTTTCTTCTTCCACACACTTTACCAAACTCAGTCACCAGCTTCTGCAGTTTCTCACATGAATCAGCCACCAGCGCTGTATCATCAGCGAACAACAACTGACTCACTTCCCAAGCTCTCTCATCCCCAACAGACTTCATACTTGCCCCTCTTTCCAAAACTCTTGCATTTACCTCCCTAACAAACCCATCCATAAACAAATTAAACAACCATGGAGACATCACACACCCCTGCCGCAAACCTACATTCACTGAGAACCAATCACTTTCCTCTCTTCCTACACGTACACATGCCTTACATCTTCGATAAAAACTTTTCACTGCTTCTAACAACTTTCCTCCCACACCATATATTCTTAATACCTTCCTCAGAGCATCTCTATCAACTCTATCATATGCCTTCTCCAGATCCATAAATGCTACATACAAATCCATTTGCTTTTCTAAGTATTTCTCACATACATTCTTCAAAGCAAACACCTGATCCACACATCCTCTACCACTTCTGAAACCACACTGCTCTTCCCCAATCTGATGCTCTGTACATGCCTTCACCCTCTCAATCAATACCCTCCCATATAATTTACCAGGAATACTCAACAAACTTATACCTCTGTAATTTGAGCACTCACTCTTATCCCCTTTGCCTTTGTACAATGGCACTATGCACGCATTCCGCCAATCCTCAGGCACCTCACCATGAGTCATACATACATTAAATAACCTTACCAACCAGTCAACAATACAGTCACCCCCTTTTTTAATAAATTCCACTGCAATACCATCCAAACCTGCTGCCTTGCCGGCTTTCATCTTCCGCAAAGCTTTCACTACTTCTTCTCTGTTTACCAAATCATTTTCCCTAACCCTCTCACTTTGCACATCACCTCGACCAAAACACCCTATATCTGCCACTCTATCATCAAACACATTCAACAAACCTTCAAAATACTCACTCCATCTCCTTATCACATCACCACTACTTGTTATCACCTCCCCATTTGCGCCCTTCACTGAAGTTCCCATTTGCTCCCTTGTCTTACGCACTTTATTTACCTCCTTCCAGAACATCTTTTTATTCTCCCTAAAATTTACTGATACTCTCTCACCCCAACTCTCATTTGCCCTTTTTTTCACCTCTTGCACCTTTCTCTTGACCTCCTGTCTCTTTCTTTTATACATCTCCCACTCAGTTGCATCTTTTCCCTGCAAAAATCGTCCAAATGCCTCTCTCTTCTCTTTCACTAATACTCTTACTTCTTCATCCCACCACTCACTACCCTTTCTAACCAACCCACCTCCCACTCTTCTCATGCCACAAGCATCTTTTGCGCAATCCATCACTGATTTCCTAAATACATCCCATTCCTCCCCCACTCCCCTTACTTCCATTGTTCTCACCTTTTTCCATTCTGTACTCAGTCTCTCCTGGTACTTCCTCACACAGGTCTCCTTCCCAAGCTCACTTACTCTCACCACCCTCTTCACCCCAACATTCACTCTTCTTTTCTGAAAACTCTTACAAATCTTCACCTTAGCCTCCACAAGATAATGATCAGACATCCCTCCAGTTGCACCTCTCAGCACATTAACATCCGAAAGTCTCTCTTTTGCACGCCTGTCAATTAACACGTAATCCAATAACGCTCTCTGGCTATCTCTCCTACTTACATAAGTATACTTATGTATATCTCGCTTTTTAAACCAGGTATTCCCAATCATCAGTCCTTTTTCAGCACATAAATCTACAAACTCTTCACCATTTCCATTTACAACACCTGACACCCCATGTATACCAATTATTCCCTCAACTGCCACATTACTCACCTTTGCATTCAAATCACCCATCACTATAACCCGGTCTCGTGCATCAAAACCACTAACACACTCATTCAGCTGCTCCCAAAACACTTGCCTCTCATGATCTTTCTTCTCATGCCCAGGTGCATATGCACCAATAATCACCCACCTCTCTCCATCAACTTTCAGTTTTACCCATATTAATTGAGAATTTACTTTCTTACATTCTATCACATACTCCCACAACTCCTGTTTCAGGAGTATTGCTACTCCTCCCCTTGCTCTTGTCCTCTCACTAACCCATGACTTTACTCCCCAGACATTCCCAAACCACTCTTCCCCTTTACCCTTGAGCTTCGTTTCACTCGGAGCCAAAACATCCAGGTTCCTTTCCTCAAACATACTACCTATCTCTCCTTTTTTCACATCTTGGTTACATCCACACACATTTAGGTACCCCACTCTGAGCCTTCGAGGAGGATGAGCACTCCCCGCGTGACTCCTTCTTCTGTTTCCCATTTTAGAAAGTTAATACAAGGAGGGAAGGATTTCTGGCCCCCCGCTCCCGTCACCTCTAGTCGCTTTCTACGACACGCGAGGAATACGTGGGAAGTATTCTTTCACCCCTATCCCCAGGGATAAAATACATATATATATACATATACACATACACACACATACACACACATACGCACATATACACACACACACACACACATACATATATATACATATGAAAAATGTAAGAAACAATTTAGAAAACTGAAACTTCTAGCTTGAAATGAATAAAAAAAATAAATGAATGTCATTATATATTCATATGATAATTTAGAAAAAAAGAAATTTTCGTTTTTATGATATATCTTCAAGGGCAAAATCAACACCATTAAATATGCTACAATGAAAATGCAGTCAAACTGTCATTATAACCATCATCATGAAATAGTCACCATGACAGTATAGTTATCTTAGCAATAAATCCACTAAGAGATTATAGTCATAATGTCAACATTGTCACAATGACAATATACTGTTACCTTAATAATAAAGTTATCACGATAATGTATCGCCTATAAAAAAATATGTATGACTAAAAAGAATGGCAACATAGCATCTATAGAAGAGATCACCTTGACAATATAGCCAAGGTGACGATATGTAAATCTTCGCAATATAACCAAAATGAGTAGGTAGCCAAAATGACGGTATGTTCATAATGACAATACTGCTGCTATGAAAATATATCCCCCATGACACTATAGTTACAATAACAATAAAGCAATCTTCACAAAAGAGTAACAGTGAAAATACAGGGAACGTCTATATAGCCACCACGAAAGTACGGCCACTATGACAATAATGTCACGATATAATTCACTGACTATATAAACATCATGAAAATAAGTCTTTCATGTCAACATACTTACCATGACAATTTAGCAAATATGATAATATAGTCAAACCGGCAATATATTCACTATAACAATATGGCTATGATCATATAAGTGATATGACAATACAGTCAACGCAACAATAAGGAAGCCTTCAAATTATATTCATTATGGCAATATAAGCACCTGACAATATTGATGCTGTGACAAAATAGTCCCTTTCGGATCATAGCAAACATATAGGCTCCAGGACACTATAGTGTCCATGACAAAATAGCGACCAAGACAAGATTTTTAATTAAGATATAGTCATCTTGACAGTATAGCCGATAAAACAATGTAACTACAATGAAAATGCACCTGCCATAACAATATAGCTACCATGAAAATGCAGGCAACATAACAAAATTGTCACAATGAAATATAATCGCCATTAGAATTTAGTTACCATAATCATATATCAATCATGATGACATCATCAGGAGGCTGACATAAACACCATCACAGTATAAAAACCATGACAATATAGTTACATAATAATATATCCATACACTTTCACTCACATTACCAAATAAGCCGCCATGAAAATATTGTTATCATGATCATATGATTAAAACAAAATTGTAGTTAATGACAAAATATATACCCAACGACAAAATTAACCATAGCAATATAGCCAGTAAGTAAATATGATGAACAAGATAATGTAGTTAGGATGGTATTATATTGAAAATAAAAATACAGCCACAGTGGCAATATCGTCACCATGACAATGGAGGTACCATGAAAATATAATAACATTGACAATGTAGCTACTATGATAATAAAATCCCATGGAACATATTCACAATAACAGTTTATTTACTAAGACACTATATCACCCTGGCAATATCGCCAAAATGTTAGTCTAGGCAACATAGGAATATACCACCAGAAAAGAAAATAAGCACCACAATGATATAGCTAACTTAACTATATAGCTACCCTGATAATATATTCAATATGGAAAGACAATCACCTCCTTACAGTATAACAAAACTGAAAAATAGCTATCATAGCAATGTAGTCACAAATCAAGATAGTCACCATGGCAATATAGTTACCACAACCATGTAATCATAACTGGAATATAACCAACATGACTATATAGTCAAGATGACATGTAACCATCATGACAATACAAGCAACATGACATTAGAGTCTCTACGACAATATTGCAATCGCTTCAACAAATTAAATGATAACATAGATATAACTGGAACACAGTCACCACGACAGTATTATCACAAATGCAATATAACCGCGATAACAAAATTATCCTACCATGAAAATTTAGCCACCCTGCCACTGCAATATAGCTAACATTATAATACATTCCCTACGACAGTACTGAAACCATGACAATATAGCATATCATGACAATGTAGTCACCTGATGACAGTCGAGCACCAGCTACCGACGTGTACGAAGATGCTATCGTCTTTCAGAGCTAGGTTGTAGCTATTCCTCCATGCGTTGTCGCTACCCTTGCTTTGTTTTAAAGGTTTTATCTTATATGATCATGATTGGTGTATGATTATCGACACCATAATGTGATATCGTTTGTATTTCATTGTAATAAATTTGTCATAGTAACTATATTTTCATGTAAGCTATATGGTTATGGTAGGTACATTTTCATGGTTGTTCCACTGTTTTATTGGCTATACTGTCAAGGTGACTGTATTGTGATGCCAAATTCTGTCTTCTTCGCTATTTTGTCATAGAGACTATATTCTCTTGGACGCTATATGTTTGCTATGATCCAAAAATGACTATTTTGTCACAGTATCTATATTTTCATGTGGCTGTATTCTCAGAGTGGATATAATTTAAAAATGCGTTTATTCTTGCGTTGACTATGTTGTCATATCATTTATGTGATCATGGTGGCTTTATTGTTATGGTGAATATATTAGCGTCTTGACTATATTATCAGAATGGCGAAACTGTCACTTTAAAGATATTCATATGGAGGCTATATTTTGACGACAAATATATCTATATGGACGTTATATTTTCATGATGTTCATGTACTCATTGTATATTCATTATCAAGGTGACGCTAATGTCCTGGCGATTGATATATATCGAGAGATTATTGTCATTGTGGCTGTACTGTCTTGATTGCTGTATAGTCGTTTGCTATTTTTTCAATAGTACTCTTTTTGTGAAGATAGCTTTATTGTCAGTGAAGCTGGAGAATCGTGGGGAACAAATTTTCATAGTTGCAGTATTGTCAATATGAACATACCGTCGATCTGGTTATCATCTCTTTTTCTTTACGTTGATATGATGTATATATCGTCACCTTGATTATAGTGGCAAGGTGATCTTTTTTGTAGGTGCTATACTGTCATTTTCTAATCATGCATATTTTGTCACAAGCAGTATATGATTTTGATAACTTTATTATTAAAGTGACATTATTTTAATAGCGACTATATTTTCATAATGACTATAATTTCAGAGTGGCTATATTGCCATAGTCACTATTTTATCATGATATTTATGTCGTAGTGACTGTATTTTCTTGGCAGCTTTTTAATTGTGTATAAAATTTTGTCCCTGAGGTTATACCATAATAGAAGCGAAATTTTTCTTTTTCATTAAATGATCAAGTAACTACATTGTCATGATATGCTATATTGTTTTAGTTTCAGTACTGTCGTGGAGAATGTTTTGTTATTGTGGCTATATTGTAATGGAAGCCATAGTGGCATGGTGACTATATTTTCATGGTAGGATCATTTTATCATGACGATTATATAACATTTCTGAGTATATTGTTATCGTGATTGTTTTGCCATAATATCTATATTGTCATTTAACTTGTTGAATTAGTGGCAATATTGTCTTAGAGACTGTATTTTGATGTTTTCTGTATTATCATGGTAGTTGTATTGTCATCGTGACTATAAGGACATGGCGACTATATTGCCATTACGAATACATTGCTATGGTAATCATATTTCCATGATGGCTATAGTTTTGTTACCATATTGCCATGATAGCTATATTTTTTAGTTACCATATTGCCATGATGGCTATTTGTCATTATTTTTTTTCATATTTCAAGGAGGTGGCTGTCTTTTAATGTTACGTATATTGTCAGAGTAGTATATTGCAAGGTTAGGTATGTCGTTTTGATGAGTATTTTTTCTGTTGATATATTGCCATGATGGCTACACTAACATTTTAGAGATATTGGCATGGTGATTTATTGTCTTAGCAGCTAAACTCTTGTTGTGGCTATATTTTGGGTATTTTCTATCTTGAATATTTTGCCATGGCAGCTACATTATCAATGTTACTATATTTTCATGGTAGCTATATTGTCATGGTGACGACATTGGCACGGTGGCTGTATTGTAATTCTCAATACAATGCTCGCTACATTATCTTGGTCGCTATAACAAGTTGCTGGCTATATTGCTATGATTAATTTTGTCGTTGGGGATATATTTGTCACTACCTACAATATTGTTTTGATTATATGATCATGATAACAATATATTCATGACGGCTTCTTTGGTATCGTAAGTGTATGTGTATGGATATCATACCATCATGTCACTTATACTGTCATGGTTTTTATACTGTGATATTGTTTATGTGAACCTGCTGATTATATGATCATGATTGGTCTATGATTATGGTAACTATATTCTAATGCCGATGATATTTCATTATGATAATTTTGTCATGTTGACTAAAATTCCATGACATCTATAATGTTTTGGCAAGTACAGTTTCATGATTGTTACATTCTTTTATGGTCCATACTGTCAAGGTGTCTATATTATAATGATATATCCTGTCTTAGCCGCTATTTTGTCATAGAGACTATGTTGTCCTGCCGGCTATATGTTTGCTATGATTCAAAAGCGACTATTTGTCACAGTATCTATATTGTCATGTAGTTATACTGCCATAGTGAATATGATTTGTATATTTCTTTTTTGCTTCTTTGACTGTATTGTCACATCAGTTATATGATCATTGTGGCTATATTGTTATAGTGAATAAATTGCCGTCATGACTATGTTAACATAATGGCCAGATTATCATGGCAGACATGTTGACATGGAGGCTATATTTTCATGATATTTATATAGTCATTGTAAGTTTATTATTAAGGTGACTAGTGACGTGGTGATGATTGGTGTCGTGACATTATTATCATGGTGGCTGAAATATGATGGCTTTGTTGTCAGTGTAGCTATATTGTCATTGGGAACATATTTTCATAGTGGCAGTATTGTTATTATGACCATACCCTCATTTTGGCTATCTTCCAATTTTAGTTACATTGCTATAATGTATATATCGTCACTTAGCTATATTGGCAAGGTGATCTTTTTATAGGTGATATATTGTCATTATTTAACTTTTGCATACTTTGTCATAAGCGAAATATTATCATGATAATTATATTTTCATGGTGACAATATTGTCATAGCGACTATATTATCATTATGACTATAATGTCACAGTTACTATATTGACAAGATAACAATATTGTCATGGTGACTTTTTTATCATGATTTTCATAATGTCATAATGACTGTTTTCGTAGAAGGTATTGTTATGTTGCCCTTGAGGATACAACATTATAGAAGAGAAATTGTCATTTTGATTAAATTATCAGCTGACTACATTGCCATGATATGCTATACTGTTATGGTTTCAGTACCTTCATGTTAAATCTTTTATTACTGTTTCTACATTACAATGGAAACCAAAATGGTAGGTGGCTATATTTTCATGGTAGGATAATTTTATCATGGCGATTATATTGCATTTCTGAGTACATTGTCATGGTGACTATGTTGCCATAATATCTATATTGTCATATAATTTGTCAAATTGATGGCAATATTGTCTTAGAGACGGTACTGTCATGTTATCTGTATTGTCACGGTGGTTTTATATTCAACGTGACTCTATAGTCATGTTGGCTACATTGTCGTTAAGATCACATTGTTATGGTAACTATATTACCATACTGGCTGTATTGTTACATCCCTATATCGCCATGATGGCTATTTGTCATTTTTGTTATATAACAACGAGGGGACTATCTTTTCATGTTGGCAATATTGTCAGAATAAATATATTGTCGAGTATTGGGTATATATATTTCTTCTCTAGCGGTATATCATCATGATGGCAATAATAACATTTTGGCGATATTGACATAGCAATATAGTGTTTTAGCAGCTAAACTCTTGTTGTGGATATTTTTCAATTGTATATTCTATCATTGTAACTATATAGTCAAGGTTACTATATTTTCATGCTAGCTACATTGTCATGGTGAAGACATTGGCATGGTATTTGTACTCTTACTTTCAATATAATGCCGTCCTGGCTACATTATCTTGGTCTCTATATCAACTTGATGGTTATATTGTTATGGTTAATTTTGTCCTCCGGGATATATTTTGTAATTAGTGACAATACTGTTGTGATTATATGATCATGATAATATTTTCATGAAAAGTTATGTGGTATTGTAAGTGTAAGTGAATGGATATCATCTCATCATGTCACTAGAATTGTCATGGTTTTTACACTATGATCTTGTTTATGTCTACCTGCTGATTATATAATCATGATTGGTGTATGATTATGGTAGGTATATTGTAATGTCGTTTTATTTCATTGTGATAATTTTGTCATGTACACTACAATTCTATGACATATATAATGTTATAAGCATATCATGATGATAAATCCTGTCTGAGTCACTGTTTTTTCCACTGAGACTATATAGTCCTGGTGTCTATATTTTTGCTATGATCCGAAAACGACTATCTATTAACAGTATCTATATTGTCAGGTGGTTATATTGCCATTATGAACCTAAGTTGAATGTTTCTATATTTTTGCTTTGATTATATTGTCATATCAGTTATATGATCATGGTAGCTTTATTGTCATAGTGAATAGATTGTCGTCGTGACTATAGTTTCATAATGGCTAAATTGTCATAGCAAATATCTTGACATGGGGGCTATATTTTCATGATATTTATAAAGGAATTGTAAGATTACTGTCAAGGTGACTCTATTGTCCTAGTGATTGAGCTATTTCGTGATATTATTGTCAAGATCGCTGTATTGTCATGGTGGCTATATTGTAGTTTGCTGTATTTTAATTTTACGCTTTTGTGAAGATAGCTTTACTATCAGCGTACCTATAGTGTCATGATGAATATTTTTCATAGTGGAATTATTGTCATTATGAACATACTGTCATTTTGACCATATCCTTATTTTTGTTACATTTTTATCATATATATATATATATATATATATATATATATATATATATATATATATATATATATATATATATATGTATATATATCATCACCTTGGCTATATTAGCAACGTGATCTTTTTCTACGGTTGCTATATTTTGATTTTTTTAATTATGCATTTTTTGTCGTAAGTGATACATTATCATGATAACTATAACATTCCGGTTCCTATATATTGGTTTTTGACTATATTGTTAGTATGACACTATTATCATGTTGGATGTCTTGCCAAAGTAACTTTATTGTCATGATGTCTATTTCATCATGATGGTTATAATGTCATTGTGACTATATTTTCACGGTAGCTTTTATATTGGTGTTGAGTTTGCCCTTGAGAATGT